>NW_019388358.1:116670-246707 GCF_000671375.1 Centruroides sculpturatus
AGAATATAACAGAGAATAAACTGCCCAAATACCCTTAAACAAAGGAAAAGTACGTCCTTTATGAAGGCATAGAGCCTATACTACATGAAAATGAAAATTAATGAATACACTGTGTACAGTAATTTACCTGATAAGACAGACCTCAGAAAAATACATTGAGAGCTTTTATACTTTTATAAAGCTGTCTATAATGAAAATTAATTAACTAAGGATTTTTTCGCCCTGCCAAGGTGTGGACCAGTTATCCGGAGTGCTAAGTTATCGAGGGACGAGTTTTCGAGGTTCTACTGTATTAAAAATGAATTTTAAACCCCAATTTAAAGAATCGTAATCTAACAAAAAATGGGGCTCCATTGGACTTCCGATGGAGCCCCATTTTTTGTTACCCTAGGCCCCGAAAAACCTAGATCCGTCCTTGCGTACGTTGTCGCTAGACGTTATTTTATTCACACCAAATAACATTTCTGCCTATTGTTTAGTGTTACAGATAGGTCCAGTAATCCTATTATAACTTTCAGTTTGCTCAAAAATTTTGGCCAGGATTCGCCCCTGATCAAATAGCTGTCCCTCCAATGTGTTTATGCGAAGAGGAAATGAATAGAAGAGAAAGATGAGGAAATGATTGAAGCACCCTTAAGAAATATGATTCAAAATTCCAAACAGCTTCGAGAGATCAAGTCCAAGAAACGAAGCAAGAAGAGGAGGAGGAGGAAATCTTTATTGTACCCCATGTATTTAGGAGATCCTCTGAGTAATTCTTTCATACAAGCCAAAAAAGCATAAATACTTTTTCAATATTCCAATCGTGTTTTATAATTTACATAAAATTATCTTTTTATTTTAAAAATTCTTTAAAAACAATGAACCTAATTATATCTTCCATTATTCCAGTATTCTTTTTAAACCATAAAATTAATTACTTCCTGTGACGTATGTTATTTGTGTTGTTTTATAAACTTCTGTTAGTTTATTTGACATTTGTCACTCTATATTATCTTTTTTAGCGCTTCCTTAATTTTTGTTTGTGCTTTTAATTGCACATTAGTGAAAATCACATAGAAAACAGTCTTGATACATTACAAAAGAATAACAGAAGACATAACTACATACTGTAGTATATGCTTTTGATGCTGGGTCTTAAGTATCAAAAGCATTTATCGAGTACGATATTGGGTATCAGTACTTAAAATGTAATCACTTATTATGTAATTTTTATTGCTAGATAAATATGCGTAAAACTATTTATTGTGACTTAGTCACAATGCCGGGCTGCAATTTTTAATCATTTAATTTAAAACATATGCTCTCCACCTCAAATTAGTAGTGGCTTGCCCCCGTACATCATACTTTTTCCTTCAACAATAGAATCGTGCCGATCATCTATTAACTGCTTTCGGGGGAAAAGATTTGAATTGAAAAAACGTGACTTCAGGTTTACATCGGAAGTTGGTGTATAGTTAATTGGCGCCTGCCGTCCATAAGGTTTCCATATCTGGTCTCGAATTTCATCTATTGCCGTTCTCGAGATTAAGACAGACGGACGGACGGACGACACTGAAAATTTAGGGGAGAGATTTATTTATCAAAAAGCCAGAAATTCAAAGGGAAAGAATGGTCGCTTCTGCTTGGCTTAATCTCTTTATCCACTGTGTCGGTTTCCCCATTGTCTCGAACTTAATTTCCGAACGAGTCTTTCGGACTCTTACCGCGCTCGAACAGAGTTCGAGCACCAGTGGCTCGACCGTGTCTCTTGCCAATGGATTAGTTTGGTGTTCAGGGAACGAAGACCACTGGTGGACCGACAACGGATTTGATTCCCGATTGTGACCACCCGGACGTGACATTCGGCCTACCTTTCTTCCCAAACAGGCGTTACAAGGATTTAGTTTTCAGTTAGGTTACACTAAGTCAGATCTTTCGTTTCTCTCATAACACTGTTCGGGAAGAAAAACAACTGCAGTCTCATAAAGGTAATAATGTTGACCTTAGATAATAAATGAACTCGCTTTCTCACTGTCTTTGTGTTTTAGGAACATTTGGGAGGGAGAAGAATCTCCCTCGCCAATACAACATCACTGCACACGAAGATATACACCGTTTAACCTTTACTTGAATTCTCGCCCTCATGCACTTACATGTCAAACGCCTCATTCTCTGTAATTCAACAAAATGAAACAATCCAAACAAACACTGGCTTCCCACAAATCCAATCCCTGGGTCAATAGCTAGAGGAGTGCGGTAGGTGTGGTCCGCACCGGGCCCCTGGAAAGCAATAGGCCCATAGAGAAAGCACCACACAATAGGCCCAAAATCACAGGAAAAGAAAGAACCGAAAAATTTTTCATGGCAATCATTTGGCTGCTTGAGTTGCTGGGGTCCCTATTACACAGGAAAATATCAACTCAACTCTAAGTTATACACTATATAAACCACTACACAAAAATATTTTAGTCCATTTACAAGGGCCCACAAATCTGATTCCACACCAGGCCTGGAGAACCCTGGCTACGCCACTGTCCCGGGTTCAGGAAGTGAAAACGCATTCACGATACTTGCAATATGGCAGCTGGTGATATTTTAGTTTTGTTTTATTTATCAAGGGCATTAAGAGAGAGCTATTTTTAACCTTACTCATCCTTGTTTTCTCATGATCCTCAATGTGGGCTGCCCGACTGTATGAGACAGGACTTGAAACATCGGGTACAGATCGCCCTGGGTTCTTGAACAACCCGAATTCAATCTCAGAGCGGTAGACTGAAGTCTCAAACATCTGGCTATCACCTTGTTATACTAGGTCTTGACAGTATAACAAGTAGCAACACTTTCATATAAACAGTTTGTTATTGTACAGAACATTAGACACTTCACATAAATTGTTTTTAGTTGGTCTGCAATGTACCATATCTCTCACATAAATTCAGATATGTCGGGCCCCGTTCCTTGCAACCAGTCGTCCCATTGTGGGCCTGGCCGAAACCATAATGGGCTTGCTAATGAAGGCTCTCTTAGTGCCCACAGGGAAGAAAGAGTTTAAAAAAATAAACTACAGTTCTACCTATTCTTCTAAAAAGTAATTTGAGAACTGACAATTGTAATAATTTTATTTATGGTAAAGTTTTGGTATATAAACACAGATAATTTCAAAATTTATCAACATTAATTGTTTACAGTTTAAGAAATATAAATGTATACAATGTTGTACAAAAAAGGAAAACTTATTTTATTAAATATTGTTAACAGGAAAAGTATGATGTACAGTGGCAAGACTAAGAGCATTGTAACTATATCACAATAAATAACTGCTTGTTAACTTTCAAATTTCCTACTTATAGGAAGCCAATAGTGTTTGTGGATGCGAAATGTTGCACAAAATGCATTATTTTTTTATATTTTAACATAAACATGAAGGAAAACACACAACAGGAAAAAAAAACAAAAACAAATGCTTACAAATCAGTTTCAGTAAAGAGATTTGATTAAATCTTTTGATTTTAAAATTTGATACTGATTATAATTTCAACATAAACCATAATAATATATTTTTAATACTGATTAACATACTGTTAAATATGAAAAGTTCCAAATTTTAAATTAACTCTAGGATCAGTGAAACAATACATGCCTTGAGAAGCAGTAATGTTGTCTGCCACACACATAATCAAAGGAGTTCCTCCAAAAACGTGAGAATGATTCGCTATTAATTTTGATCAAGTTAATTTCATTAATGTTTTTTTAAATGTGGTAATAATATTTCATGTAGTACTGTACATTATAGGTCTGTATTTTAATAATATTGGATATTCTACTAGAGCAAATTATTAAAAGTTAGAAAGGTTGGAAACATTATTTTAGATTCATCTTTTGGGGTTTATTACTTCTAAAAGAATAAACATTAATGTTGTAAAAAACACTTTAGATAACATAGAATGTTTAACTTTAAATCAAAGTCTATAGTTACTTTGTGATATTAAAAGTTTCCCCCACATTTACTGTTTAGCAAATTCATAAATTCAACTATGGCGTGCACATAAAATAAGTTTGTTTATGTTTGATTTATAATAAGTCATCAATTCTTCTGTCCCGAAAGGAAAAACTTATTGAGTTGTGTGGTGTTATTCCTATACTATAAAAGATGTTGACATTGTTTAGGAAAATACCACCTTAGAAGATCAAGTTGTGTTTAATTGCACAAAGATTTCTTGGACCAAACTGTACCATTAATCTTAAAAATATAAAGGAAGGGTAGAAATTCAGGTTTTCATGTTTCTGTATGTGGTAAGTGCTATCCATACAATATGGACAGAGCTGAAATCTGTAAGTTTTACATTTTTCCTCTGAGATGATTCCTTTTTTCTTTTTCCTATAATCAGCTGATAAACTGAGTTCTTTCATCATGTACTGAAAGTTATAACTAAGTGGCCAAACCTTTCTAATAATTGTACATTTATGATTTAATACATTATACATAGTATAAATTAAGTATTAAAAAATATACAGTATAATAAAATTGAATTCAATTTTTAAATTTATTTTATTTTATTTTCAGAGAAGATGTGTTTAATTGTTTAGAAAAGTATGTAGTTTTAGAAAAATATTCCATACCTAACAAATTAAGAAAGATTGTTATCAATAATATAAAGAAGTGGAATTCGATTACGGAAGGAGAGGCAGTTTTGGTGGATTGTATTAGGTAACTTTTTTCACTTAATGTAAACAATTTAATATTTCTAAAACCAATAGTAAAAATAGTAAATTCCAGAGTTTATATATTTTAATGCAATCTAGCAATAGATAGGGCAGTTTTTCAGTTATTCACTTTCAGAATATTCAGAACAAGTTTTAGTTGTGCAAAATGATCAATTTATGAAAAAATCATAGGAAAATTTCATACTGGAATTAGTGTTATTAATTTAGCATTTAATTATTTTAGTTATAAAAATGTATAATGAGATTAAGAGAAAAGCACTTAATAACACTCTCAATCAGTGTTTTTCAATTGCTGGTCCGTGAAAAAATTTCACTGGTCTGCGGAAAAATATCTTATCTTACTGACACTGGCGCAGTTGACTACGAGTGACATTTAAATAGTAATCTACACTTATTGTATATACTTTGTTTCAAAAGTGGCTCTAGATAAGTTTATATAAGTGTAATAAATAAGCATAATTCATAGTCACATGTAATTTACTGGTTCAGGTAAAATTATCCATGATTTTACCAGTCTGTGATGAGAAAGAGGTTGAAAACACTGCTCTTGACAACAATTAAGACTCTTAAGTTACAATCAGATGAATGAAAGATAGTATATATCATTTGCAGCTGACCAGCACAGTCAGCTAATACACTTTTTTATACATATTAAATTCAAGTTTCTACTTAATTAACTAATGCATAAATCAATTTTCATAACATGAATAATCTCCATATTGCCTATCTTAACATTTCATCAGCAAATATAGAACTGATTTGTATTTATTTATAATAATATAAATTTTATCTGATTTTATTTAATATGATAAATCATTCATTTTCAAACAATATTCTTATTACACTGGTGATAACATATTAAAAATATATATATTTAACACTTATCAGATCAATGCATTAATGTTTTATTTATCAAACAGTATCAATTCTTTGCAAATAATATAATGAAAAACCAAAATATGAATGTTTTGAATAAATTTGTACATTCCTACTGACATATACAGACTTTTAAGCCTGAGAAAAGTCTCGAAAACAAGGAATTGATTTATAAGGTGACTACAAATTTCAAGTTTTTACAACAGACAAGTAAATAAGTGAAATAACACTCCTAACAATTGTTATGTGCTATTTACTATAACGTTAGCAGGCTGTCCATATATTTTCAGCTAAAACTTGTGTTTGGCAAATTTATTTGTAATAAAAAATTTTAGTATAAATGAACATTATATTTCTTGATGTTTTCCATAGCTGATAAGCTAACTGTACACTACTGATACAAATGAAAGAGCATAGCTAAAGACATACTATGGTGTTCTACTAATTCGTTACTTGTACTGTTGTACAGTACATTATGGTACTGTCATAGTACTATGCTGTGTAAAGTTTTTAATGGACTAGATTGTTTACTGGTACAAGGTCTTCTTAGCCATACTGGGCCAAGCATTTATAACAATCCAAATAATAGTCTATAAGATAAAATATAAGAAAGTATACCAGTATTTATTAGAGATGTTATTGATTTTGGAATGTCTGTTATACTGGTATATCAGATAAACTGATAAAGTTCTTAGCAAGCTATCAAACTTCTTAGTGGTTGCTTGGTGTATTAAGAGCCTGTTGCCCAATCTCTCAATAAATGATATAGTTTATATAATAAGAGGTTGTAATAGTTAATAATGCCACACCAGTTTTTTGACACTGTACTTTTATCATACACCATAATCATATTTCTATTCTAACCTACATAACCTTGGTAACTTGCTATAAGTTTGAGGGTTAAATTATATGGCAGGTATGTATTAATCTGTGACCGTAGGGTCGGTGTCTCGTTGACATCACGTCAGGAGACCTAAATCTGACACCACTGAGTCTCTGGGGGACTCGGCAATTGCGACGTTACGTCACGCGAGCGGTAGCAAGTGAGCGATTGGATTCGGAGTAGAGGTGAGGAGAGAGACGAGGAAGTAACTTAATCGGATTCCATGGTTGCTAACAATTAACAATTTTAATGAAACTAAAGGAAATACAAAGAGAGTCAATTTCGGTCATAGTTCCCCTATTCAAGAGAGGCCCGTCGAGAGAGAGAGTTTAAAAACAAATTGCGGGTTGATAAATACCTTGTCGATGGACTGTTCTTTCCACTAGTTCTGAATCCTCTCCGTTCACTGGTGTGGAGGCATGGAGAAGTGTAGAGGCTCAATCAGGCACAAATTTTTCTCTTCGGTTTAAACCTGGGTCACGATTTGAATCCTGGGTCACAGTTTTAATCCTGGAGGACGACTTTGTTGGGCAGACTTTTTGAAGACGACTCTCTCTTCTTGAGGGGTTTTTCTTGTAATTCCTCTTGGGTTTTTCCATTAGGTCAGATGGTTGTTGTTAAGGGTCTGGCGTCCAATATGGATTCTCCATCGAAAGTTCCTGGTGACACATCCCTGACTAACTGGATCCGACTCAACAAGGAACAAACTCAGTGGGAAATAATTTTTATGGCNACGTATTCTGTTGTCTTATGCTGTTAAACCCACAATCCTTTCTTGGTTTATATATAAAACGTTTATTTTTCGAGTACTTTCTTTGAAATACCCTTTGAATCAACGGACCCATTGGTGGCTGCGTGGATGAAACCAATAAACACTAGTAGTTAGTTGGTCGTGGGTTCGTTCCTCATCGACGTCCTGAGCACGAGTTGTCTAGGTTTTTCTCGTCTCGAATACTTGAATAGGAGTCAATTTTCCATAAAATTTTTCTAGGGAAGCACTCTTCCTGTTTGTTGCATTTCCTTCTCCCTTTAATTCTATATGAATAATTTTGTAAATGGATACTGTGCTGTAGGAATATATATAAAGTACAACTTCGAATTGATTCGTTCTGAAGGTGGTTCGGATAATCGAAAATTCAGATAAGTGGATTAACGTATAAAGAATGAAATTACACGGTAATAGCACAGTATTGTGATCAATGTGTGAGTAATTTATTTGAATCTGTCACAGCATATAGACATTATGTTATTTATTTATAAATGAAATTTAAAATAGAATATACGAGAACATTATTTGAAAGTCAAGAATAACTTTTATAGTATGTAACGTATCATTGAATAAATAGGATTGAATAGAAAAATGAGCTATTCCAAACCATCTTAATGAACAATGTTTTCAATTCTTTTTACGGCTTTCTACAAATACTGGACTTTAATTAATTAATAAAGCTGGATGAACAAGGCAAAGGCTTGCTTATTTCATTTGAAACACGCGATGCTTCCTTATTTGATCGATACTACAAGTGAAGAAGTTACAAAACTGTAGAGAAATAGTTAAACCATTTATGAATAAATGCTACAGAAAATGGCTAATACATGCGTTTATTGCATACTTTATCCCACATTAAATCTCTCTGCTCTATTCGGTGATATATTTTACGAACGATGCGAATTCCACAGACTGAATGGTTTACACAAACGAGCCATGTCATACTACGCTTGGTGTTTACAAATGGTATTTGTCACTCATTTTCTGTTGTTAATTCTCCAATGTTTTGCGACTAATGATAATGTAATCGCTTGTAGTCCGGCTAAGAAATTAGGGAGTAACAACGTAAACGAACCGTTTCAGAAAAGCATGCTTTTACTTGTGGTTTTAGGTATCATAAATATCATGAATTCTGGAAGGAAAACAAAGTTAAATTTTGATCTGCAAACTTCGGGATACGATGGAGAAAATCGAAAAATGGAGAAATATCAGTTCACTTCGAGTATGTTTTTTGGAAAAATTCTACTTAGTTTACTTATATTTATAAGTATTTTGGTGGCCTACGTGTATAGACAGATAAGAGAGGATTCCGATGATTTTCGGGCATTCGTCTGTTCGTTTCTATCCTCTATGTTTACAGTTACGAAGCAATATTGTTTACGTGGATTATTAACGCGGTTGTAATGATCTGTTTAATGCTTCTAGAAAGATTTACGGCATTGTCTGAACAGTTACAATTAGCTACGCACAATCCAATGCTCAAGATAAATGAGATCATTTTAAAGCATACCGAACTGTACAATTTAATTAAACAAATAAACGATAAATGGGCAGATAATATACTTTTTATTTATGGTATATCTGCTTATCTTCTCGCATTTATTTTCTATAACGCAATATTTTTTAATACAGTTCCAGAAATGCGCATATTGTTTTTATGTTCCTCCATATTTGCACTTTTGGTGACTTTAATTTTTACATTTTCCATTTCTCGTTTATTCTTACCGGTAAGTTATTTGCCGTTTCTTTTTTAAAAATACGAATCTGCTTATTGTAATCGATGGTTTGAAATTATCCCGAAACATATACAGTAGACCCCCTACAACACTGTACATAATTCCGTGTTGTACGAATCACTTAGATTTTACCGTATTTGTAAAATCTAAGTAACTCGTACAACACAGAATTCATATAACACGGAATAATCTACAGTGTTATAGGAGTCTACTGTACCTAAGTTAAAACACACCTATGAAACTTTAATTATTTTAATACTACTTCTGCCCTCGCTTAACGATATCTGTACAGTTGAATGTAGCGATTACAAACAGATTCTATTGTATATTTTTTTTAATTAGAAGTTGTGTTTAAAGACATTTTCTAATTTACTACCACAACAACAGGCTTACGACTCTTTTCAAGAAATTAGAAAATATACTTCGGCATCTTTTCGAATAGAAGATAAAATCAAGGTACAGTATGTTTTATTTCATTTGAATTATTGAAATCAAATTAAGAAATTACAAGTTTTATATATATATTTTTTAAAAACAGATATTGAATTTCATGAAAAAGATTCCGTGAAAATGAAATTGGATTCAGTTGTGGGGGGATATTTTGTTATTTCAGTTAAATTTCCTATGCAGGTAACAATAGCATACATAAATGGGGTCACGATTTCGCACCCCACCCACCTCTTGGTAGATCGTCTACGTGTTCTATTGCCTTATCCCATCAATTCTACAATCGTTAATCATAAAGATAACAGTATTTTATTTAAAAAAAAAAAAAAACTAGTAGTTTTATTACTTTCAAAATAAAATTTAATTTAGAATTATTTATTTGTAAATTGTTTATACATTAAAATATGTTTTTATTTTGCAGATTTTACACTCTCTCTACACTATATTTAATATATTGCTAGAGATTCAAGATATCACTGAAGGAATTGATAATTCTTGTTCATTTTCACTCATGAAACATTATTTCATTTATCATAATGGAACCATAAGAAGCTAATTGCTTAGTAGTCTATTGTTATAGAAAAAAAGACAGTATCGGAATGTCACTGTTGTCTCAGAACAATGGTCGTCAAACTTTACTATATTGCAAATATTCCTTAAAAAGTTTATGGTATCTTCATGCCTAAGTATTCCTTTTATAAAACTGATTACATACAATAATTACTATATTATCAAGTGGGACCACCAAGCTTAATGTAATGTACTTAGTGTGATGGACAATGGAGTGTATATGAAGAGGGCTTAGTCCCTTGGCAACACGAGATAGTTAATAGATGCCATGACAGAATTAGAAATTAATTTTTAATAAGAGATTTATATATGTAAAAAGGAGACTGTAAATTGTTTTTCAATAAAGTAATTTTCTGAATTTTTACTTTTAGCTGTATACTGAATTTTAAGTTTGGACCCGAAGTAATTGATACTTTCCTTTATAAATTATACACTTTTCATATTTTACAAAATGACATACCAGAAACTGTTATAGAAAACCAGAAAATATTCGACACTGAACAGAAATGTTTAGTAACTAATAATTATTTAAAACAAATTTACAATATTAACCCAACAATAGAACGGTGTTTATGACATGATTTTTATTGTTGAGTAAAACGTAAATTGTCGAAAGGATCTGTTGGAGCTCTTGAAGAATCTCTTTGAAAATGATTGAAATTCGGGAATTTCTATTTGATCACACATCCGCATGTTATCGTGCATTCAGATGTGTCATCGAGATAATTATCGGTAGTATAATTTACTACCTGTTAGCAAAAGTCGGCTTCTTGGAGGAATTTCAGACAAGAAGTGGAGAAGAATCGGATGAACGATCACAATCCGAAGTTCAGATGAGGCATGTTTCCTCCTCAGTCGAAGGTTCCGAAATCTCTTCTGCAGAATCTCCATTAAATATCTTAATTAATGGAGATGGAAGAAAGATTGATAAGAGTGGAAGAGTTTATAAACTTGATGAACGAAATGAATATTACCGAGCGAGTTCTTCCAGAAAATAAATCCTCTAGAGAAGGATCCATATCATGCGCCGTATAATCCACAGAAAAATGAGTAAAGACAATGAATGTTCACATTGACGATGAAAAAACGGTTGTAAAAAGATCAGAAAATGGCGTGAGATCAGCTGTAGATGTGAATAAACAATCGAAAGATTCGATTCCTGGAAGAAACAGCAAAGCCATCCATTGAAATCATAGAAATCAGAATATCCATAAATGTAAAAGAAAATGAAAACAAAATCGATTTAAAAGCATCAATCGAGGAATTAACAGATGAAGATAAACATCAGATAGAAACTTTAGTTAAATCGAAGAAAAAGCCTCCCGAAATAGCGAGCGATACTGTTAAAAGGGCTCCAGAAATAAATGCAAATACAGTCGACCCCCCTATAAGATCATTGATTATTCCGTTTTATATGAATTCCATGTTGTACGAGTCACTTAGATTTTACAAATACATGTACCGGGCTGTGAACGGCTCACGTATTTGTAAAATTTAAGTGACTCGTACATGGAATTCATATAAAACGGAATAATCAATGATCTTATANCCTCTTTACTACATGAAAATGAAAATTAATGAATACACTGTGTACAGTAATTTACCTGATAAGACAGACCTCAGAAAAATACATTGAGAGCTTTTATACTTTTATAAAGCTGTCTATAATGAAAATTAATTAACTAAGGATTTTTTCGCCCTGCCAAGGTGTGGACCAGTTATCCGGAGTGCTAAGTTATCGAGGGACGAGTTTTCGAGGTTCTACTGTATTAAAAATGAATTTTAAACCCCAATTTAAAGAATCGTAATCTAACAAAAAATGGGGCTCCATTGGACTTCCGATGGAGCCCCATTTTTTGTTACCCTAGGCCCCGAAAAACCTAGATCCGTCCTTGCGTACGTTGTCGCTAGACGTTATTTTATTCACACCAAATAACATTTCTGCCTATTGTTTAGTGTTACAGATAGGTCCAGTAATCCTATTATAACTTTCAGTTTGCTCAAAAATTTTGGCCAGGATTCGCCCCTGATCAAATAGCTGTCCCTCCAATGTGTTTATGCGAAGAGGAAATGAATAGAAGAGAAAGATGAGGAAATGATTGAAGCACCCTTAAGAAATATGATTCAAAATTCCAAACAGCTTCGAGAGATCAAGTCCAAGAAACGAAGCAAGAAGAGGAGGAGGAGGAAATCTTTATTGTACCCCATGTATTTAGGAGATCCTCTGAGTAATTCTTTCATACAAGCCAAAAAAGCATAAATACTTTTTCAATATTCCAATCGTGTTTTATAATTTACATAAAATTATCTTTTTATTTTAAAAATTCTTTAAAAACAATGAACCTAATTATATCTTCCATTATTCCAGTATTCTTTTTAAACCATAAAATTAATTACTTCCTGTGACGTATGTTATTTGTGTTGTTTTATAAACTTCTGTTAGTTTATTTGACATTTGTCACTCTATATTATCTTTTTTAGCGCTTCCTTAATTTTTGTTTGTGCTTTTAATTGCACATTAGTGAAAATCACATAGAAAACAGTCTTGATACATTACAAAAGAATAACAGAAGACATAACTGCATACTGTAGTATATGCTTTTGATGCTGGGTCTTAAGTATCAAAAGCATTTATCGAGTACGATATTGGGTATCAGTACTTAAAATGTAATCACTTATTATGTAATTTTTATTGCTAGATAAATATGCGTAAAACTATTTATTGTGACTTAGTCACAATGCCGGGCTGCAATTTTTAATCATTTAATTTAAAACATATGCTCTCCACCTCAAATTAGTAGTGGCTTGCCCCCGTACATCATACTTTTTCCTTCAACAATAGAATCGTGCCGATCATCTATTAACTGCTTTCGGGGGAAAAGATTTGAATTGAAAAAACGTGACTTCAGGTTTACATCGGAAGTTGGTGTATAGTTAATTGGCGCCTGCCGTCCATAAGGTTTCCATATCTGGTCTCGAATTTCATCTATTGCCGTTCTCGAGATTAAGACAGACGGACGGACGGACGACACTGAAAATTTAGGGGAGAGATTTATTTATCAAAAAGCCAGAAATTCAAAGGGAAAGAATGGTCGCTTCTGCTTGGCTTAATCTCTTTATCCACTGTGTCGGTTTCCCCATTGTCTCGAACTTAATTTCCGAACGAGTCTTTCGGACTCTTACCGCGCTCGAACAGAGTTCGAGCACCAGTGGCTCGACCGTGTCTCTTGCCAATGGATTAGTTTGGTGTTCAGGGAACGAAGACCACTGGTGGACCGACAACGGATTTGATTCCCGATTGTGACCACCCGGACGTGACATTCGGCCTACCTTTCTTCCCAAACAGGCGTTACAAGGATTTAGTTTTCAGTTAGGTTACACTAAGTCAGATCTTTCGTTTCTCTCATAACACTGTTCGGGAAGAAAAACAACTGCAGTCTCATAAAGGTAATAATGTTGACCTTAGATAATAAATGAACTCGCTTTCTCACTGTCTTTGTGTTTTAGGAACATTTGGGAGGGAGAAGAATCTCCCTCGCCAATACAACATCACTGCACACGAAGATATACACCGTTTAACCTTTACTTGAATTCTCGCCCTCATGCACTTACATGTCAAACGCCTCATTCTCTGTAATTCAACAAAATGAAACAATCCAAACAAACACTGGCTTCCCACAAATCCAATCCCTGGGTCAATAGCTAGAGGAGTGCGGTAGGTGTGGTCCGCACCGGGCCCCTGGAAAGCAATAGGCCCATAGAGAAAGCACCACACAATAGGCCCAAAATCACAGGAAAAGAAAGAACCGAAAAATTTTTCATGGCAATCATTTGGCTGCTTGAGTTGCTGGGGTCCCTATTACACAGGAAAATATCAACTCAACTCTAAGTTATACACTATATAAACCACTACACAAAAATATTTTAGTCCATTTACAAGGGCCCACAAATCTGATTCCACACCAGGCCTGGAGAACCCTGGCTACGCCACTGTCCCGGGTTCAGGAAGTGAAAACGCATTCACGATACTTGCAATATGGCAGCTGGTGATATTTTAGTTTTGTTTTATTTATCAAGGGCATTAAGAGAGAGCTATTTTTAACCTTACTCATCCTTGTTTTCTCATGATCCTCAATGTGGGCTGCCCGACTGTATGAGACAGGACTTGAAACATCGGGTACAGATCGCCCTGGGTTCTTGAACAACCCGAATTCAATCTCAGAGCGGTAGACTGAAGTCTCAAACATCTGGCTATCACCTTGTTATACTAGGTCTTGACAGTATAACAAGTAGCAACACTTTCATATAAACAGTTTGTTATTGTACAGAACATTAGACACTTCACATAAATTGTTTTTAGTTGGTCTGCAATGTACCATATCTCTCACATAAATTCAGATATGTCGGGCCCCGTTCCTTGCAACCAGTCGTCCCATTGTGGGCCTGGCCGAAACCATAATGGGCTTGCTAATGAAGGCTCTCTTAGTGCCCACAGGGAAGAAAGAGTTTAAAAAAATAAACTACAGTTCTACCTATTCTTCTAAAAAGTAATTTGAGAACTGACAATTGTAATAATTTTATTTATGGTAAAGTTTTGGTATATAAACACAGATAATTTCAAAATTTATCAACATTAATTGTTTACAGTTTAAGAAATATAAATGTATACAATGTTGTACAAAAAAGGAAAACTTATTTTATTAAATATTGTTAACAGGAAAAGTATGATGTACAGTGGCAAGACTAAGAGCATTGTAACTATATCACAATAAATAACTGCTTGTTAACTTTCAAATTTCCTACTTATAGGAAGCCAATAGTGTTTGTGGATGCGAAATGTTGCACAAAATGCATTATTTTTTTATATTTTAACATAAACATGAAGGAAAACACACAACAGGAAAAAAAAACAAAAACAAATGCTTACAAATCAGTTTCAGTAAAGAGATTTGATTAAATCTTTTGATTTTAAAATTTGATACTGATTATAATTTCAACATAAACCATAATAATATATTTTTAATACTGATTAACATACTGTTAAATATGAAAAGTTCCAAATTTTAAATTAACTCTAGGATCAGTGAAACAATACATGCCTTGAGAAGCAGTAATGTTGTCTGCCACACACATAATCAAAGGAGTTCCTCCAAAAACGTGAGAATGATTCGCTATTAATTTTGATCAAGTTAATTTCATTAATGTTTTTTTAAATGTGGTAATAATATTTCATGTAGTACTGTACATTATAGGTCTGTATTTTAATAATATTGGATATTCTACTAGAGCAAATTATTAAAAGTTAGAAAGGTTGGAAACATTATTTTAGATTCATCTTTTGGGGTTTATTACTTCTAAAAGAATAAACATTAATGTTGTAAAAAACACTTTAGATAACATAGAATGTTTAACTTTAAATCAAAGTCTATAGTTACTTTGTGATATTAAAAGTTTCCCCCACATTTACTGTTTAGCAAATTCATAAATTCAACTATGGCGTGCACATAAAATAAGTTTGTTTATGTTTGATTTATAATAAGTCATCAATTCTTCTGTCCCGAAAGGAAAAACTTATTGAGTTGTGTGGTGTTATTCCTATACTATAAAAGATGTTGACATTGTTTAGGAAAATACCACCTTAGAAGATCAAGTTGTGTTTAATTGCACAAAGATTTCTTGGACCAAACTGTACCATTAATCTTAAAAATATAAAGGAAGGGTAGAAATTCAGGTTTTCATGTTTCTGTATGTGGTAAGTGCTATCCATACAATATGGACAGAGCTGAAATCTGTAAGTTTTACATTTTTCCTCTGAGATGATTCCTTTTTTCTTTTTCCTATAATCAGCTGATAAACTGAGTTCTTTCATCATGTACTGAAAGTTATAACTAAGTGGCCAAACCTTTCTAATAATTGTACATTTATGATTTAATACATTATACATAGTATAAATTAAGTATTAAAAAATATACAGTATAATAAAATTGAATTCAATTTTTAAATTTATTTTATTTTATTTTCAGAGAAGATGTGTTTAATTGTTTAGAAAAGTATGTAGTTTTAGAAAAATATTCCATACCTAACAAATTAAGAAAGATTGTTATCAATAATATAAAGAAGTGGAATTCGATTACGGAAGGAGAGGCAGTTTTGGTGGATTGTATTAGGTAACTTTTTTCACTTAATGTAAACAATTTAATATTTCTAAAACCAATAGTAAAAATAGTAAATTCCAGAGTTTATATATTTTAATGCAATCTAGCAATAGATAGGGCAGTTTTTCAGTTATTCACTTTCAGAATATTCAGAACAAGTTTTAGTTGTGCAAAATGATCAATTTATGAAAAAATCATAGGAAAATTTCATACTGGAATTAGTGTTATTAATTTAGCATTTAATTATTTTAGTTATAAAAATGTATAATGAGATTAAGAGAAAAGCACTTAATAACACTCTCAATCAGTGTTTTTCAATTGCTGGTCCGTGAAAAAATTTCACTGGTCTGCGGAAAAATATCTTATCTTACTGACACTGGCGCAGTTGACTACGAGTGACATTTAAATAGTAATCTACACTTATTGTATATACTTTGTTTCAAAAGTGGCTCTAGATAAGTTTATATAAGTGTAATAAATAAGCATAATTCATAGTCACATGTAATTTACTGGTTCAGGTAAAATTATCCATGATTTTACCAGTCTGTGATGAGAAAGAGGTTGAAAACACTGCTCTTGACAACAATTAAGACTCTTAAGTTACAATCAGATGAATGAAAGATAGTATATATCATTTGCAGCTGACCAGCACAGTCAGCTAATACACTTTTTTATACATATTAAATTCAAGTTTCTACTTAATTAACTAATGCATAAATCAATTTTCATAACATGAATAATCTCCATATTGCCTATCTTAACATTTCATCAGCAAATATAGAACTGATTTGTATTTATTTATAATAATATAAATTTTATCTGATTTTATTTAATATGATAAATCATTCATTTTCAAACAATATTCTTATTACACTGGTGATAACATATTAAAAATATATATATTTAACACTTATCAGATCAATGCATTAATGTTTTATTTATCAAACAGTATCAATTCTTTGCAAATAATATAATGAAAAACCAAAATATGAATGTTTTGAATAAATTTGTACATTCCTACTGACATATACAGACTTTTAAGCCTGAGAAAAGTCTCGAAAACAAGGAATTGATTTATAAGGTGACTACAAATTTCAAGTTTTTACAACAGACAAGTAAATAAGTGAAATAACACTCCTAACAATTGTTATGTGCTATTTACTATAACGTTAGCAGGCTGTCCATATATTTTCAGCTAAAACTTGTGTTTGGCAAATTTATTTGTAATAAAAAATTTTAGTATAAATGAACATTATATTTCTTGATGTTTTCCATAGCTGATAAGCTAACTGTACACTACTGATACAAATGAAAGAGCATAGCTAAAGACATACTATGGTGTTCTACTAATTCGTTACTTGTACTGTTGTACAGTACATTATGGTACTGTCATAGTACTATGCTGTGTAAAGTTTTTAATGGACTAGATTGTTTACTGGTACAAGGTCTTCTTAGCCATACTGGGCCAAGCATTTATAACAATCCAAATAATAGTCTATAAGATAAAATATAAGAAAGTATACCAGTATTTATTAGAGATGTTATTGATTTTGGAATGTCTGTTATACTGGTATATCAGATAAACTGATAAAGTTCTTAGCAAGCTATCAAACTTCTTAGTGGTTGCTTGGTGTATTAAGAGCCTGTTGCCCAATCTCTCAATAAATGATATAGTTTATATAATAAGAGGTTGTAATAGTTAATAATGCCACACCAGTTTTTTGACACTGTACTTTTATCATACACCATAATCATATTTCTATTCTAACCTACATAACCTTGGTAACTTGCTATAAGTTTGAGGGTTAAATTATATGGCAGGTATGTATTAATCTGTGACCGTAGGGTCGGTGTCTCGTTGACATCACGTCAGGAGACCTAAATCTGACACCACTGAGTCTCTGGGGGACTCGGCAATTGCGACGTTACGTCACGCGAGCGGTAGCAAGTGAGCGATTGGATTCGGAGTAGAGGTGAGGAGAGAGACGAGGAAGTAACTTAATCGGATTCCATGGTTGCTAACAATTAACAATTTTAATGAAACTAAAGGAAATACAAAGAGAGTCAATTTCGGTCATAGTTCCCCTATTCAAGAGAGGCCCGTCGAGAGAGAGAGTTTAAAAACGAATTGCGGGTTGATAAATACCTTGTCGATGGACTGTTCTTTCCACTAGTTCTGAATCCTCTCCGTTCACTGGTGTGGAGGCATGGAGAAGTGTAGAGGCTCAATCAGGCACAAATTTTTCTCTTCGGTTTAAACCTGGGTCACGATTTGAATCCTGGGTCACAGTTTTAATCCTGGAGGACGACTTTGTTGGGCAGACTTTTTGAAGACGACTCTCTCTTCTTGAGGGGTTTTTCTTGTAATTCCTCTTGGGTTTTTCCATTAGGTCAGATGGTTGTTGTTAAGGGTCTGGCGTCCAATATGGATTCTCCATCGAAAGTTCCTGGTGACACATCCCTGACTAACTGGATCCGACTCAACAAGGAACAAACTCAGTGGGAAATAATTTTTATGGCTTTTAGCCTAACTTGATAAAACGCTCGAATTTAACCGATTAAAGTTTCCAATAATTAAAATTTAAAATAACACTTTATTGAGGGTTGTTTGGCCCTCACAAATCTATAATGAATGGTTTATAAAGATAAAACCAATTTTTAGTATTAACAATTATATTAATAAATTTGTTTAAAAGTATTTCATGAACTTTACCAAATTATTTTAAGATAAAGTTTATTTAATTAAACAGGAAAATCATGAATTATGGCATCCACCCCAACTCATATAGTATGTACTTTGATTTTTTATTATACTGTGAAGAAATTCAATTAGAAGAGGATATTAAAAAGTACAGTATGGCCAATTCAACTATGACATACCTTCAAGAAGATGAAGTATTTTTACTTGAGGTAAATAGCTTTTTGTTTTTATTTATTTGGTTATTTTATTTTAAGTATAACAAATAATGCAATTTCAACATTATTATTATTAGTCTGTGGTGAGCACGTGGTGATGAATGACTTCTCACAAAGAGACAGGAATATAAAACAATAAGACGTGCTTTATTTTACTGTATGAACATATATACAGGAAAGGTTCGTTGATTCCGACCTCCTTATTCCTCACTTTAATTAAACAAAAGGGAACACACAACACCGACTTTTAATCTACAGCGGAGCTAAACTCTTCTTTCGCGTAACAAAGGAGACACTTAATCACTAACTTAAAACTACTTATAACTAGAAGAGGAAAGGAAGGACAGGAATTAGAATAGAATGGGAGAATAAAAATGGAAATTCCTAGTAAGGAACGGGTACCCGAATGGTTGACTGAGGTGGTGGCCACAAGATGATTTCGTCTTGGAATTCTTTTCTTCTATGGGGACGGAGCACATGCGAGGACCCAAAATTCGTTCTTAAATCTCGGCTTTTCCAAAGTTCTTTTTCTCTTCCAATGCTATTTCTATCTTTAGTGTTCTTCGTAACCCTTCCGGCCGAAGCAACACCCAACTCGAGACCGCTCTCTCCGACGGTCTTTCCTCCTCCGGTCCAAAGCCAAAAGTCCTTATCGTCCCCCACTTGCCCTCTGGCCTATCTTCACTCCTTTGTCCCGAAATTGGGTCACTGACCACCCACATTCAGACGAAAGTTCCGGAAAGTATAGAAACAGAACAAAGAGAAAGGGGATACATATATAAAATAAAAACACAAAAAATATACTGGTGTACCACCACAAGTCTAAAATAAGAATCAAAAATAGCAATGGATATTAAAGTCATATGAAATTATAGAAAGCTTGCCTGAAAAATAAAAGTACTGTAATTGAGTTATGAAATTTTTTTGTATGGTGCTGTAGGATTCACTGCTGATTACAAATAGAACCATTGTTTGCATGGAACATTGCCATACACCATCTTGTGACTAATAAAGAAAACTAAATATAAACATATGAATTTCATCACATTGTGAATTGTATAAATTAAACAAAAATGTTTTTCCCAGAATGTGTTAACTCTTGAGAGTAAGGTTCAATATAAGGCAAGCAAGTGAAATGCATCAAATTTAACTTCTTGTTTACAAAAGTCAGATTTGAAAATGGAGAGATCATTTGTCAAATTAATTCAAATCAAACATGTAATATAGTTAAAATGAAACTAAATTGTCTTTTGAAATCCAAGTAAGTGAAATGAGCCTCATTTTTGTATACCAATAACATATTTCACTGTATTTTTAAAAACCAATAGATAATTTTGCTCACCTATAAGAGGATTTCTGAATTATTTATATTATTTAATCAATTAAGTGGGATCTTATACAGATGATCAACTCATTCTTCAAATTTTTGTTTCATTAAAAATAAATAAAAAACTATTGGAAGTCTTTAAAATTCTAGGTATAGCATATATGAAGGAACCCACATTTTATGCATGTAACGTTATTTAATGAAACTTATTTGAATGTCTTCAACTTCTTCAAACCAATTAACATCCCAAACATTTAATGTAAAGATAGGAAAATGATTACTAAACACCTTATTTAATACTGAAAATTTTAAATTAAATATAAAAGATGCAACTGAGCAAATCAACTACAGAGTTCATTCTAAAGTGACACAGTAATATTCTGCTCATGAGACAGACATATCTTTCAGGATCAGGATTTTCACAAAATTTCACTTACACTATTAACAACTAAATTCCAAGAAACTATTTTTGACCAACAACTGTGATATCTCCAGACTCTAACCCCATAGAACATATGTGGGATGCTCTTCCACATGTTGCATTCCATCAGTCTCTACAAAGTTAGAGATGCTCTTGTTCAAGAATGGACTCTGCTCCTGACAGAGCTAATAATCATAACCAGCACAAGCAATCTCTGTGTAGCATGTATGTGCAAGAACACACCACATTACAGTACTCATTTTTTGTGCATAAATATTTAAAACAGTGCTTAGTACTTTTTCTTCTTGTTTTTGGTTTAAAGTAATTCAGATTAACTTTTAATTGTTTTGTTGTATAAAGAATACATGATCTGCTTTGTATGTTAGATTTGGGATATTTGAGATATAGGCCAAATTAATGGTATGCTTTTTTTTTAGAACATGAATGTACTCTTAACTAAATGAAATTATTATTATTAACAAAATGGAATGGATTAAAAACAATTTTATTTAAATATTATTTCAGGTGCCTGGTTTAATGGAAAATAAACCTTCTATTCTGAAAGGAGATTCTATATATGTAAGATTAAATAATAATTCCCAGAACCCAATTACTGAGTATGAAGGACGTGTTCATAAAATAAATCAGAATTCATTGGTATTAGGATTTTCAAAGGAGTAAGGATTTTTTTTTTTTTTTAAATTTAATCTACCTGTGAATATCATTGACATAACTTTGATATTAAATATATTTGCAGATTATTTGAAACATTTATGGATGGAATGAGATTTGATATCAGATTTTCATTTAATAACAATAATTTTAAATTGATGCATCGTGCATTGAAAATATATAATCAAGTCGATATTATTCCATTATTATTTCCAACTTCAGAAACTTCTGCTAAGCATCAGTTGCAATCTGTGAAAAAATTTGTGTATGTATTTAAACAATTTATAATAGACTAATAGTATGTTTTTTTTGCTTTATTATAAGTTGAAATTACTTTTTTAGCTTTTTTAATAAAGACATAGAAAGTAATCCCGAACAAGCAACTGCAGTAGAACAGATTGTTCTTGGAAGTTCGTATCCTGCTCCATATTTGCTCTTTGGCCCTCCTGGAACTGGAAAAACAGTTACACTTGTAGAAGCCATTAAACAGGTTTGCATAAATACATTGTTTTGTTAATTTTTCTGATTTAGTAAAGATGTTTATTTTAAATTAAATCAGTTATGGAAACTGGATGATGATACAAAGATTCTAGTCTGTGCACCTTCAAATAGTGCAGCCGATCTGATTACAGAAAGGATAATAAAACATGTTCCACTGCGCCAAGTTTTTCGGATGTATGCATTCTCACGATCTTTGAAGTTTATTCCTGAGAAAATTAAAGTAAGTTCTTGTGCCGACATTTTAAAAATTATTATTATGATTTTGAGATTTAATATTATTTAAATCATTTTTAGAAATGTAGTAACGTTCATTCTTCATCTCGGATGATTTTTTATCCTTCCCGTATACTTTTAATGCAATATCGTATTATAGTGACTACACTTGTCACAGCAGGAAGGTAAGACTCATTTTTAAATTATTATATACACATATATACAGGAAATTTTATAAAGCAAATTTAGAGAATTTCATAAACCTTTCTTCTCTTGTTCAATATAGAGAGAGAATTTCTCTAACACAATATACAGATATGTGGAGTTCATAACAAATTTTCAAATTTCCCAATAGAATTTCCCTAATTTTGAACAAATATGGCAAACTAAATGATAATAAGGATGATTGAGGATATTTGTAACATCTAATAAAAGCTGCTATTTCCTATAGATGTGCTGTGTGCATGCTTTATCATTACACACATCTTACAACAGGAACACATATTAAATACCTTTAAAAAATGCACATAAGCATTGTGCAATATCAATGTTAGTAAGGAGTTTTCTAGTATTTTATGCTGTCAACGTCGCAGCTATTCCCCATTTTAAAGATTGGCAAGTAGTGTAACTAATCAGTGAAAGCAGTTAATAGTTGACAGGCACAACTCTATTGTTAAAGGAAAAATATGACGTATAGGGGCAAGCCACTATTAATTTGAGGTGGAGGGCATATATTTTAAATGAAATGAATTAAAACTTGCAGCCAGGCATTATAATGATGCCCTCTTAGTATACAAAATCGTGATCCCATACACACATATTTGGAAGAACAAACTGAAATTGATAACAAACAGCCAGTATTTTGATCAGCTAAACAAAAACACTCCTTTAATTATATATTGGATTAATGATTTAATTTGAAATAATTAAAAAATATTGACACCATTAATTCTTGCTTAACCAATTTATAATCCAATAAGAAATCATATTTGGTTTTGAAAGTTTTAAATATTTTATAATCTAATTTTCAGAATAGTATCTGCTGCTTTTCCCTGCAATCATTTCACTCACATATTTATCGACGAAGCTGGAAATTCTTATGAACCGGAAACGATTATTCCAATATCCGGTTTATTACAGAGTTCAATTGATAATCCTAAAGGCGGTCATCTGATTCTTGCAGGAGATCCAAAACAGTTAGGTCCTATTGTGAGATCAAAATTAGCCACTAAATATGGTTTGGGTAATTATTTTTAATGTTTACTTTCATTTTATTTATTAGAAGTATATAATGTTTTCTTTTAAATAGGTTTGTCACTTTTGGAACGCCTGATGAATATAGAACAAGTGTATGGACGTAAAGAAAATGTGTACAACAAACAAGTACTTACAAAATTATTAAAAAATTATCGAAGTCATCCATCCATATTGAAACTTCCAAATGAGTTGTTTTACGACAACGAATTGCAGGTAAGAGATTTAATTAATTTAACAAATTAATTAGCATTTTTGTAAAACTCTGTGGGTATCTTTTCCATACCTATTGTGGATTCAGCAGTCCCACAATGGGGACAGCTGAGTAGTGAAGGATGGTATTTAGACTCCCCTATAACACTGTAGATAATTCCGTGTTATATGAATTCCATGTTGTACGAATCACTTAGATTTTATAAATACTTGAGCCGTTCACAGCCCGGCACACGTATTTGTAAAATCTAAGTGACTCGTACAACATGGAATTCATATAACACGGAATTATCTACAGTGTTATAGGGGGTCTACTGTACTTGACATATCTCAAACAGACTGCATATGAAAAATCGGTGGTTGCTTGCCTGGATTCAATCCCAGATCATCAGATCATCTAATCTGTAAATAATGCTCATCTACCAGAATAATTTAGGTAGAGACTATAATAATAATAATGATTATCACGAAGAATTTAATTAAAGATGTGAATTTGCTTTTTTTTTCCAGGCATGTGCAGACAAAACTGTGTGCGATTTATTCTGCAATTGGACGTATTTACCATCAAAAGGTTTCCCAATTATATTTCATGGTGTCATCAGTCAAGATAAGAGAGAGCCAAACAGTCCGTCGTATTTTAATCCCGAAGAAATTTCAGTTGTTATGGATTACATTGAAAAGTTACTCGAGTCTACAGGAGATCTTAATTTGTCTCCAAAAGATATAGGAATTATATCACCTTATAGGAAACAGGTGAAAATTAATTTAGTTATATTTATACAGCTGGAAATGAATATAACAAAATTAACATATTTATTTAATAAATTTAGGTTGATAAAATAAGAAACGAATTGAAATTAACTAAAAACTGCAATGACATTTCTGTTGGATCCGTGGAAGAATTTCAAGGGCAAGAAAGGAAAGTAATCATTATTTCGACTGTCCGCAGCAATACTGATCTTCTCGCCATAGATGATAAATTTAAACTTGGATTTCTGAGAGAACCTAAAGTAAATTTTATTAATTAAAAACTTTTATATTTTCCAATCCAATCCATAAATTTATAATGTCCTTTTCATATTTCAGAGATTTAATGTAGCAGTAACAAGAGCAAAAGCATTATTAATAATAGTCGGTAACCCTTTCATCTTATCAAAAGATAAGAATTGGAACAGGTTTATATTTATTTATTTTTTTAAATGATTTTTGCCAAATATGTCTAAAACACATCACTAATAATAATTATTTTTATACATAGGCTATTGGAATATTGTTGTGACAATAAAAGCTATTGTGGTGTCCCTTATGTCTGCAATACCAACAATGAAATTGGTGATCTTAAGGAAAGGATGTCATACTTTGGAATTGGTAATTAATTAAAGATTATTATATATAAATTTCATTTTTCATTAAAAAGATAGAAATGCTCTATTGCTTTGATGTATAACATTGTTATATAATTTCCAGTTGAAGTGGAGAAAAGTGAAGAGGAAGAAATTAATGAGGAAGAAGAAGAAAAATAAATATTAATAAAGAATCTTTACAAGATGCAAAATAGAAAAATGATTTGTAATATTTTTGTAATATGTGTACATATTTGAATATATATTGTTGGTTTACTCCACTACCTCACTGTTGAGATGTATTGATCTTTTTTAATTTTTTACTGGTGCAAATCTTGTATACTTTTTATACCGTATATACTCGTTTTTATACAAATATATTTAAAAAAAAATTTATTAATTAAAAATTTCGTATTGTCTTATCACAGGAGTGGGAATACAATTTGCAAATCAGATATTGATGATTTTTTGTCACGACTGTCGCCATGTTGTCGCTGAGGATTACTACAGTCACCCCAAAAAACTTATGTTTTAGCCCATTTCTTTATTCGTCAGTATAGACTTTAAGTATGGAGGCGGCTGTGGTATGTGCATTTATCATAAAACAGAAGAAATCAACGAAAAAAACACTACTGTGTCACCCGATTTGGAGCGAAATAGAGTGCTTAATGAACTGCATTCCTATCCTCAAAAATTCTTTGTATACAATAAACCCCCTATAACACTGTTGATAATTCCGTATTATATGAATTCCATGTTGTACAAGTCATTTAGATTTTACAAATACGTGCCGGGCTGTGAACGGCTCACGTATTTGTAAAATCTAAGTGACTTGTACAACTTGGAATTCATATAATACGGAATTATCAACTGTGTTATAGGGGTCTACTATATTTCTGTGTGAGTGTTGAGAGTTTTGTGAATTACTACAAATTTTGAAACCTTCTGTTATCTTATCAAAACACAAACATGCGCCATTTTTATTTTTAAATTACCGTCAGAATATTCTTTCAACGTTTTGTTATGTAGGGGTTGCTTCATTTCAACCTCTATTAAAACATTTATATCGTCCTATCCAACTACCAAACGCATACCCGCCTCAATTTTCCAATACAACTCCCTTGACAGGCAAAGTTAAGCAACTCTCGTTGCTGGATTTTCGGATTCTATTATACTAGATTACTTGATTGTTACTACAGTGAAATCTGGTCAACTGGAATCGATTGGGAAATTTGGACTTCGAATTACGGAGGTTGGGCTAAAAATAAAGATTTTGTGCATGAATTTATAATAAACTACCCATACGATATTTCTGTGTAAGTAGTTTATTATGGGATTAATTAAGAATTTACTTCTTATTAGCATTTACAATGCTTTATAAAACTCATCTCTCTGAAAAATTAGGCGTTTTCCCATTTTAAATTAATTAGTTTTTCATTAATTAGTAATATGAAAAGTTTACAATAAAATCACATAATAGATGGCACCAAATACAATTTATCTATTTATATAAAGGAGAGTGTTTGTTTGTTCGCTATGCACTCGTAGACCGTACGACAAATTTTCACTAAACTCGGCACTTACGTTAACATGTTTTTAACATAGATAATGTCGTACAAATCACCACGAAATATTGATTGCATTTCTGTCGATTTTCGATTTTTTTGTTTTAATATGTGGCGCCATATATTGGCGAAAAAAATTTAAAAATAATAAACTTAATACAATTTATACAAAAACGGATATAATTTTTTAAAAAGAAACAAATATTACATTCAGTTAATATGGGCTGACCACGTGGAAGTTTGTAGGTTTAATACACGTTAAATGCGGGCCAGATAAAGCAATAAACCTTTTAGGTGTCTTTCAGTACACTTTTCTCATACAGTGAGAAAAATAGTCTATTTTGGGCTTCTTGGGTCCTGTTTAGAAGCGTTTAAATAAAGGATTAAAAAAAGAAATTTCTTGTAATTTAATTTCAAAATTAAAAAAAAAAATCTAAGTAGGGTCATTTTGACTAGCACCATCTCACTTAAAGGTTTTAAAACTCTTCCTTTCCTTTGCACACTTTTACACGAGTTAAAATATTCTAGCTCGCTGCCTTTATACAAAGCAAATAACACGTCCCTTGACTAAAAAGAAAATGGCGAACGTGTATTCAATTTTCTTTAAACATAACCACTTTAAGAAGTTTATTCTAGTTCGTTGGAAGAACAATTTAAAATGTTTACACAGGAAATCCTCGTTAATTTTAATTCGAAATTCAAAGGACGAAATAATCACGACTTCGAATTATCCGAAATTTACATATTTCTGCACAATACGCCAAATGTCACATAACCGATTTAATTTATTAATTTAAGGAAACGGGATACGGCTACGTATACAGAACGCTACTTTCGTCAATTAATAATTATAATAGCACGTATTACTAGTTAAAAGTGAAGTAGATTTATGAACAGAGACGTTGCTTAAAAATGAATTATTCTATAAAAAATTAATATTGTAAGATTATGAGATGGAATTATGAATAAAATAAAACATAGGGGGGACTTAAAATTTATGGTCTGTGACAGTTAATAACATATATAGAATTACTTAGACTTAATGTTCGTTTCTGAACCGCTCGTTATAATACAATTAATGGTATTTTCCACTTCCTATTTCTGTTTCCATTCCTTAAAATCATTAAACGAATTAAATGTCTGATTATAATTACATGTACAGTACTAATATATTGTGTAGCTCTCTGAAGTGTGACAATACTACTACTTTTTTACAAACTACATTTAAATAACTTTATCATTCCTGTTATAGTCCTTCCTTTTATGCTTCTTTTTCATATGTCTGCTTAAACTTTGTTTATGCTTGTACTTTATAAAAAACATTTATTTAAGAGCAAGAAAACTGTGCAAAATTTTAAATATTTACAAAGTTTTAGCCATTCCCGCAAACTTTCATCGACCCCTAAAAGGTCAATGTCGACCCTTTCGGGAAATCCGAAGTTAGAATGTTAATAGAACAGTATAGAAAGTAGAATAATAATAATAATAATAATAGAATAGTATAATAGAACGTTAATAGAATGTATTTAACAAAATATTTCAATTTTAGAATTAATAAATTACTTATCAACAGTTTATAATAAATTTAAATTTGATTTTGTACTCGATTTTTTCAACGAAACACCAAAACACTTTGGGCTTTCAACATCAAACGGCATAAAAAAGTTGCCCAGCAGAGGCCGAATTGATAAATGGAACAATCAGCTCTTCGCCTGCCGTTCGTCATTACCAGACGAACGACAACCTAGAACTCACCACGTGGAGGTGGCTGCTTCAGAGTTCCACCAAGAGTTAGAAAGAATGCTACTCCACAAGTGACCAACATCACTTGTCGAGTCCAGTTCTTCCTAACTCGCACAATGAAAATATTTATAATTACACTGAATACTCCAAATTCAGCTATTCGAAACTCGCCGTATTACTGTATTACTATCTAAACTAAGGGATGCAATATTACAACAACTAGTAATAAAGAAAGACAGAAATCTATAAATACACGTAATAAAATGCTCGTTACGGCAACAAAGTTTAGTTCAACCTCATTAACCAAAAACAAAGAATAAAAAAAAAAATACTCGCCCTGCACGGGATTTAATAAAGCGGGACACAGAAAGTCTTCTCCATCTCCAGTCGGCCTCTTCACTCGAACGGCCCTTAAAGAAACGGGACACAGAGAGCCCTTTAATCCTCACCGTCTTTTGTCTTCACCCGATGCGGGACACAGGGAACCTTCTCCACCTTTCGTCGGAGTCTCCTGGTCTTCGTCCGAGCGGGCCTTAAAGATGCTGGACACAAAGAGTTAGTTTGAGTAAAGAGTAACTCGAGTAAAAAGGCCGACGGGAGATTCCATCTCTTTACTCGAGCGTGCCCAAGAGAAAGGCTACACAGAGAGCCCTTTCTGCCTTCCGTACATTACTGAAGTTTACTTAATCGCAACTTTTTCGAGAAATCTCAAAGAAACGCGGAACTTTCGAACAAATTTACTCTTAACAATTGCCATCTACAATAAAAAAAGCCAACAATACATTCTAACAATTCGTTACGTATTGTTAGAATATATTGTTAAGAACGCGTGACGTTTTACGATCCTGTCATATTTTTACGTCACGTGTTACGTAAAAACATTAATCGGTTTGAAATATTTCAAAAAGGATTATTTTATTAAAATAATATTCATAGAGGAATTTGTAATGATTGTGGCCCTTCGCACGCCAGGTAAGGTTTGTATTTTCGGGGAAAAACGTTCTTCAAAATTCGGCCGCTACGGTGAAATTTAGCGCTGCTTTCCCTATTGTGTGTATATTATGCAAAAGTATAATCGGATGTGTCCTCCATCTCCATGTTCTAAAAATTCCATTCACTGAAGTGACCCTCGACCTTCTGTATCAGAAATTCATTAGAAAACGACCCATCAATGGCCGAGTGGCTAAAACCACTAAACATTCGCGGGTTAGCCGCGCAGAATTTCCCGGATTTTCTTCACATGTCTAACACCTAAATAAGGACCAGTTTCTCAGTCTTCCAAAAAAAAGGCACCACCTTGAACTGCCTATTCAATCAAAAACCACACCAAACCTTGTATGGATATGCTGCTCATACTAAGATTTAAACATCATTATTGGGCTTCAATTTTCAAATTGCAGACCTATATATTTCCAATTGTTGTCTGTCTGTCCTTCCTTAATCTCGAGAACGTACTTATTGTTAGATGAAAACCGAAAGCAGATACAGAGCTGGAGCTCCATATTAACTATACACTGTACGAAGATTAGGTTAAGTTATGTATATTAAGCTGTCATTTTAATATTAGACAAAGATTTCTTTTGTTTAATTAGTGTTTACTCTTTTTTACAGTTTTTAGTGTATAATGAACAAGCTTACGACATTCTAAGGCCAACATGTAAAATGATTTGATCTAGAAAGGTAAAGAATCGTACATAAAAATTCACATTTTATATAAGAAATATAGGCTAAAAAATTTTTATTACTAAAAAATATATTTTTTTTTCCACTTTTTACTTACATTCAATAAAATTTCATCATATAAACTTTCAATCTAATATTATAAACATCGCCGTGATGTAAACACGAAGCTTATTTATGTAGAATTATTTACACCGAGAATCTTATGAAAGTATTTACAACATAATATATTTTTAATAAGCTCAAATATAAATATGTACTACATAGGCCATTCTTAATGCGAAGTGCCGAATGCCGATATGAAAACATTGACAACTGTAATCAAAAATATACCTATGATAGTTAAATTATTAAGCAATTCTGCATTATGTTGCTGAGCGGTCATGTTGATATTGTAGCGGTTATTCAATACTAATAAAACTCCCACGATGATCTGAAAAATTAAAGTAGGAGTTAATCAAAATTGAACGATGTGACAACACCCTAAACTTTAATTAAACTTCTCCTTTAATGGTTCCTATTTGTTTTGATACTTTATCTCGGCTTTCATTTATCAAAAATAATATTATACCGAACACCGTGTTTAGAGTTTCCTCCCCCTTATACAATTATTATGTTAATATTTAATTACAATTAAAATGTACTGCGTTAAATGCCTTTGCTATAAACAGTCAGTTAATAAAATATAAATGATAAGAACACAAGTTTTTCACCGTTATTGGCCATAGATTAATTATTACGTTTCCCGTCTTTCAATGGAAACTAATTTATTTTTTCATACATATTGTCAAGATATCATTCTGCCCCTTTTAATAATATTACCCAAAGAAAATTGTCTAGAGATTGTGGCTGATATTACTTAACCTTGCATCCACCCAATTTATAATTGTGTGGCTAGAAGTTTAAGAATGTTTCAATTGAAAAGATATAATTTACGATTACTGTAAAAAGCGTAAAAATCAAAAACGAACAATTACTATTCTTTCAGTGAACACCTTAAAAAAGCAATTATTTATAATACAGTCAAACATTTGAACAACAGCCACTGATAAACCCTTAATTAAAGTGTCCCATGTCCATGTTTATAATTACCGATTGTTACACATTGTTATACAATTACCGATCCTTTGATATTCCTTAACTACATTTCATATCAAAACAAATATTCTGTGAGGATGTAGAATGATATGTAACTCGTAATAATTAGCTAAAACAAATTAAGTTTTGGCTACTGATAACACTTATGATGAAAAGGAAATTTGTTATATATACAAAGACAGGAAAGACTTACATTGAGCTGGCTGATACTTAAAAATTTAGGCCTATAGGTACGGTACATAAGTATTTGTGGATGCCTTCTAAATGTTCGAGGAAAGGCCAGTAATAAATTTATATTCGATCAAAATTAAACATAAGTGCAAATACCAGTCTGTGTTTATATAATACGGTTACCTGGTTTATTAAAATTATATACAGTGATTATATACTTTAATATATTTTTCGTAATATGACAAAAGTACAGTTTAACAACTGAACTTTTCTTGTTTAAAACGCTTACAACGTGTCATAAATTCATTATCGCCTATAGAAAAAAATAAATAAATAAATGAAACGAAGAGTTTAAATAATCAAACGATAAAACCCTATTCTTATAGGGCTATAACATAAATAATTAATTATTAAGGTACTCAGTAATTTGGACAGTCGGCATTGATCTGTATATACATTGGGGACAATGATGGGTGAAAAACATTCTTATTGTCAGGTTTTGAATGGATATAAAAAATTAAGGTGTACTGTACCAATTGTTGTTGTGTGTACTTGTCACTACTAATAATTTTTATATTATGGTATAAAATTAAAAATACATAGCCTATATATCTAGGGAGGGTGGGTAATTTTCTGGTACAAAATAATGGGAGATATATCCAGTCTCTTATGGATTGACGTCCTTTTATTGGACTAGAGAAGTTTAGAGAAGTTTAAGCTTATCAAGACGAATTAATTAAAAATTTTTCTAATAAGAATTGTGACAATTTAATTTTCAATTTTAAATAATTACAACTAAATTGTTTTCAACTTTAAATTTGAAAAATAATCGAATTATTCAATTTAATTTCGAACTTGATTTAATTTATTCAATTCTGCAATCCAGTTAAGATTAACGAATTTAAATCTGTTTGTTCCAATAAGTTAAAATTGCTTTTCATTTGAACTTCTATATTTTAATCTGTTATTTACGAAACGAATACCTTATCCACTTTCAAACTTAAATATAAAATTTGGCTAATCCCCTTTATTTCCAATCTGCAATATGTGCATCACTCTAGTTGAGTATTACACAAACAGATTGCAAGGGATAAAATTAAGATGTTAACAATGAATGCAGAATATTTAAATAATTGCTCTTTTAAGGCTTTATGCTTTTTATTCCATACTTCAATTACATAATTCCAGACAGATTGATATAATGGGTCTTGAACTAGAATATTTACTGAACAAAAACCACTCAAGATTATAAACATCCTCCAGCTTCAACTACTTTCCTGTGTTTATAGCATATCAATGTAATTAAAAAGTTATAAAGTCCTATATTCTCAGCTTTGGTTTAAACTACATTTAAACTGTTGCAGTGTAGTTGTAGTATATATAAAATTAATTGTCTGACTTATTAATAATATATTATTTAACATAATTTCATAAATTAGTTAATTTTATACAGCATAATATTTCTATACTGTAAATATTCCAAGTGTAGTGTTAATATAAAACAAAGATATTTATAGAAAGATATGTCTATATACACAAACACATATCCTTCTATAAATATCTGTAATAGTTTGTTTCATATAAACACTACACTTAGAATATTTAAACTGTTACAGTGTAGTTGTAGTGTATATAAAACTGTCTAACTTAAGTGAGTATATTATTAATATGTATTCTGTGTGTATAAGTATAGACATATATTTCTATAAATACCTGTAACGAGATAGACACGCTGAGGCAAGTGACGTTTAGTAGATAGTACTTGTCATTCTCCCCTTCACGCAAAACATATTTCAATTGAGATGCATTGGCAGTAAGAAGGGCTATGTCCATCATCCCTTGAGCAACTGTCTTTTTGGCGGCATATAAATTAACATCCATGGCAGGCCGAGAAGAACGAGGACGTTCCTGTAAAAAGCAAATACTATTCGTTTTTAATACGTTTATTTTTAAATAATTTCCCGTTTCTTACCTCCCGTTCGATGAGTGTTCTATCCGGTTGATCGCCACATTCGACCATACTCGTCTGCTTCATGTTAATCGCTTCGTTTCTCTCCTCCATCACCCCGTTCGCGCCCGTTTCTACTAAGAAGTTAACCGGAGGCCATTTTGAAAGTTTAAAAAAACGCGTCCTTGAACGTCTATTACGTCATCGCAGGCGGACGATTTATGACAAAACATCCTGTAGAAAGTTCAAGAGAAATAAAGAGGTAAAAATATCAGAAATTTAATCGAAATTATTATTATAATTTAAACGTGATCATCCTTTAATAACTATACTATAAACATAGAAATCGTGAAGTTATTTTTATTAATTTTTTTAAAATATTAATTAATATATTAATTTTATATTAATTTATTCCAGATGCGATTAAAATTTTACTCATATTTTATGAATTTTTTTTTAAAATTAATTTTACTTTTTAAAAAATAATAATGCTTACGTCAAGCGTCAAGATTTTAAAATTAATGACGTCACTTTAACTCGATTAAAATTCGTTAATTCTATTTAAGACTCTAATTATTATTAGAATGCAAGTAATTGAACGGGTATTATTAATTAATTACAATTAAAGGATGCCGTTACTTTTAAAATTTCCTCCATTGTTTAACCGTGTTTGGAGGAAGACAGGAAGCGTTAATGTTAATTAGTTGTGTTATTATAACTCAATGGCGATTCTTTATACGTTTATAAATGACTTAAAAGTGGAATGAGTCGTGTGGAATGTCTTTCCGTAACTCGTTCTACCGCTTATTGGGCGTTAGAACTTATTCGTAAATCCGGTTACGTGCTTTACTATTGGTCACGCTGTCATTTTATAGATTGACTTTGTAATTATTGGTTGACGTAATTGCTAGCGAGGTTTCAGCCTTGCCATGACTTGCAGCGAAGTAAGTTGGGTGTAAATTAGGCTAAAATTCCGTTTTGTAGTTTAAATAGGGCCCTGTGACTTGCCGTAGGAGGCATAAAATGCTTTAATACGGCATGTATACCCGAACACGTGGTCTGTCTTGGGCAGGTATGCCCTACTTAAGAGTGATTTAATTTAATATTCTGCAGCTCGTTTCGTTGTTTTAAGATGTAAAACTGCAAGTTTAAATCTTATTTACGTTTGATTTTTGTTTATATAACGATATCTGAAGGTTAAACTCGTGTTTATGTTACGAGATTCGAGTTAAAAGTGTCGAATTGGTGTTTAATTTTTTGCTTTTGTTGTTTTCAGTGCACTCGAGAAGCGAGACGTGTCCCTATGGATGTAAATATCTACGCGACGAGAAAAACTGTAGCTCAGGGTATGATGGATATTGCTCTATTAACTGCCAATGCGTCCCAGTTAAAGTATGTTCTTAGTCATTCGGATATGCACGAATATTTCCTAATTAACATTACGTTAATTGGCACTTCGATGGCTTTACAGGTTAGTATTTAAGTTATGAATTACACTTAGGCTATATGAAGTTTTATATGTATCAATAATACACACAAACATACATTATGCATATATACTGTCTGTGTATGTAAGACCTATGTGTATATTTTAAATCAAGCCTACAGTATAGACCTAATGAAACAAAATTCATTTAAAAAAATGGCATCAGATATGTTTTTATCAGTATTTTTGTTACAAAATTTCAAACAATATATATATAACAATATAGATCTATTGTATGGGAAGTTAGAATTTCTTACATAAATCAGTAACTTCTGATAGAAAAGCATTTGTAGATTTATTAATTTATCCTTATTATAAGATTGTTATTCTATATTTTAATAGATCTGATCTTCCAAAACTGATGAAAATAAAGAGGTGATGATAAACTATATATTCATTAAAGCTTGTCTTGATAATCTATTATTTGGCAGATGCCTGGTAAAATGGCATAGGCTAATATAACTGGATAAACAAACCAATAATATAATTCATTAGTTCTCAATCGGTAGTATGCATACCCCTGGTATACATAAGAAGGATCGGTTACAGACTGCTACAAAAGGATAGTGAAAAAGGTTGAGAACCTCTGATATTCAAATAAAAGGAGGTATGTTATGGACTTGCTTATCCAGTTGTAGTAAATCTGCTTTAGGCATTACTTCCAAAAATATTGAAGTATGTTTATAAGATTAGATTTGTTAACAATTTACAAAATATCCAAGTTCACTTATGGCCTGAATTCTTTATATTTCCATAATAAAAAATACAGATAATTTCTCAAGTGTTCTCCTAAAAATGATTCAGAAGTAACCTCATTCAAGAGTATTATAAACATTAAATATTCATACTGTCCATTTTATTTATCATAAAAGTCAATACCTAAATACATAAATCAGTGACATAAAAAATGTATCCAAGGTTAATAACATTACCATAAATTACATTACATTGAAAGTGACAAAAATTTACTGTTTAAAGGTGATTTATAGTGAGTAATTTATTCACAGATAATTGTTGGAATAATGCTGATTCTAGTAGGAAGATCTAATATTAATTATAAGAAACACCAGAAAGGAGCCGATGAGATGAACAACGCCATTGTAGTCATGATATTCCTAATAACTGTGGTTAATGTTTTAATTAGTGCATTTAGTGTGGACGTGGTCGAATACGATGATACTTTCACAACCGTTCCTCCATTAGACGACGATGGAATTTCCGACAAAGTTCAACAACCGGGTCGAGTAGAGAGAGATTTACAATATTATTGGCCTAATTGTTCGGAAAGATTTTGATTTTTAATTACTAATCTAAAATATTCTCAAATGCCTCTACAGTATTAAAAGTTAGTGAAGAGATTGTAAGGATCACATGGTATTAAGTGATGGAATTTTTTTTTACTCCTGCGAATTAAACATTTAAAAATAATTTTCTAGAGTTGTAACTAACTTAAATTCTTGTACTTCAATTAACTGTGATACTTAAACCTTTGTACTTTATAACTGTGTAATAACACAATAAATAAACAATAAGAACTGTCACCTGTGAGTGATTTACAGATGGATTGTCGTGTTAATTACTATTCTTTCACTTTGTAATCGTTAAACAGATAAACACAGAACTCTTTTGTGCTAAATTGTTTTTTTAAATAATTCTTTTTGTGTTTAAACGTTTCGAAATGAATGTAGACAAGGCGAGATTAAGAAAACTTCACATCAAACGTAACTTTTTTTTTTCTTTTTTTAAATTATAACCTTGAAGTTCATAGGTTAATAAAGATTAACGCGTCGTGAATTTTATTTCGTCATAGAATTTAAATTAAAAACTTAAACATTTATTATAATTGATAATCAAACTTTACATGTTTAAATCACTCTCATCCTGAAGGACAGGGCCATCGACAGAGGGGGAAAGCTGGGGATTTTTCCACGCACCCGGAGAAAACTTTGGGATTTTTTAGTGCTTATTATAAATTAATAATGTTGTATTTCATTTGTTTAAAAAAATTGGGGGCTAAATGAGCCCTAAAGCTTGGTATGGGGGCCTGATGCCCCATACCAAACTGAAATATACTGTATTTTGCATAAGTATTTTTATGCTGATTAATTACTTTTAACTATATTTAAATTTAGAAATTGCTTTTGAAATTTCTAAATTTAGAAATTTTTGCTTAGAAATCGCTTCTTTAGAAATTAGAAATTGAATTGGAAATTTAGAAATTGCTTCATTTAAATTCTTTTTAAACATAAATCTGGAGTAAAAATTGCAAAACTTTAATTATATAGTTGAATATAATCATATGAGACGAGGTAGTGATTTTTTGGTGTAATGAGAATAATAGTTTTATTATTACTATTATTTGGTATGTCATTCCGAGAATGATTAAGAAATTGCATTTATGTATGTAAGTGTTATCCTTTGCAAGATTTCAAACTTGTCCTGAATATCTACCCAAACCGGATTTTGTGTTTTAATTTCGGCTGTGTAGAATTTATAAATAAAATGCTGTGCTTTTTTTTAAAATTTTAATACTTTTGTGAGATAATTGGAAGTGGGAATTAATGTACTGTACAATATAAATTTTTATAGTAGTCTACAGTCAATATGACAATAAAACTTGTATAGTCTAAGGCAAGTTTTTCTGATCTTTACTGGTCGTGGGTTCGCGCCTCTCCAACGTGTTTGCCACGTGGAGTTTTCCTGGTTTTTTCTCGTTTTTAACATCTAAATAGGGGCCTGTTTCCTGTAGAAAGTCCTCCGGGTATCGCCCACGTGTTGCGTTGCCTTATACAACAAACAACTAATCTTTAATGCTTGTTGGCTCTTTTCTATACTAATACAAAATATATAAGATTTTTTATTCTCTTTCTGCCCTGTGAGCATTAAGAAAGCCTTTTCCTATGCATATCACGGATGTGACCGGGCCCATCCTATTCCCATGAAAAATTCCTGGGTTCTCTGCCCAGAATGGTACACTAACGCCTTAACCATCCGCCCAGAATAAGAGAATAATTTCTTTTATTGAATTTTCAATAGAAGATAAAAATAATCTCATTACGAATTTGAGTTTTTAATACATGAACTGATGCTAATAATAATAATTACTTGACAGTGAAAACAATTATTTGATAATAATAATAATAATAACAACGAAGATGAATGAATACAGACGGAACAGAAGTAGTAATTATTTACCTTTGAAATTAGGTAAAGGCCAAACAATGGCTGTTGCATGATATCAACTAACTTTATAACAATAAAATAAAGTTATATTCAGTAAGAACAATAGAAAGAAGTTAACAAGTAGTGTTTGTTTGTTTTTTCTACGCTTAATTGAAACATATATTGATTTATAATATAATAAATTATTGACAAGGTGAGGCATAAATAATACACTTTTTTGAATGTAAGGTATGTGTGTGGGGGATTATATTCACCCTGTTTGAAGCTTAATATCTCCTGTGCTTTTTGTCGAAAATTTCTGAAATTTTGCAGGAATGTTTGTGTATTAAGGAGATCGATGCTATTAAATTTTGGTGGTTAAAGGTAGAGGAGATGGGGAGATAGAGCGAATCGTATGACATATCTCGAGTAGGATCGGACTTAATGACTGTTCTCCTTGTTACTAGCATTTACAAATTTTTATAAAACACGTCCCTCATAACACGCAGCTGTAAATGTTGCCGGGAAAGTTAAGCAACTCGCTGTTGGATTTTTGTTTTTAATTTTTACATTAAGCCTGTAAACCACAAGAAACAAATGGTCCTTCTCATCTAACTTGTTTTTTCACTGTTTACAGCCCTGAATGTTTGATACGATACGGTCAATACGTGGGTGATCTACCTTTAGAGGTGATCTACGACTTTTTATGGGAAACTGCCTCCTGTTTAGGTGTTAGACATATGAAGACACGGAAAACACGTGGCAAACTCATGGGTGAGAATCGAACCCACCACTAACTTTCCACGTTCGTGAGTTTTATTCATTCGTCCACTAATTGGTCTTTTTTAGCCCAAAAACCAATTAACATCAGATGTACAGTACAGTACAATATATCCGGAAGAAGTGTGTTAATTGTGTCTTAACCTGTATTTAAATTATTTTGTATAAAACGAAAAGAAAGCACGTCATACCTGTCAGTTAATAAGGTTATTGCTCTAAATTACATCATTGGAGGAAATAATTAAAATAGATAATAATAATGTGAACCTCATGAATAGCTTTTTGTAAAAGAGAAGATTATTATTATTATATAAACAAAAATTTCTATTTTTGGAGTTCGAGTCACCTACTTAGACTATATAATTGGACATTTATAATGAATGGTTATGGAGAATAAGCGATAAGAAATAAAAAAAAAAAAACAATTAATTCCGAAATAAATTTTAAAGTGTCGTATGTATATGTTATTTTACTCTTCGTATGTAAACACGTTTATTCCCAACCTTGCTGCAAATATGCAATTATTTTTAAAGGGGAAAAAGTTGATAAATAAGAGAGAAAACAATAAGTCAAGGTTAAAAAAATTTAAAATTTTTCTATCGTCTTTCCTCATTGGCTGCCAGACAGCTTATAACAATAGCGTGAGCAGTTAAATATATTCCATTGTGTACGGACGTGCTGTGCTGACAATCGTGTACAGTGTGAACCAGTCTTTACTCCTGATTATTAATTAAAACACGAGACGGAAGAATTGTAAAAAAACACGATGATATTTTTGTTGACAATAAGAAACCAGAATGTCATTAAAGCTCAAGATTTAATTTATTAAAAAATTTCAATAAAAAAAAACAACAGATTAAACATTCTGATGGACATCCTCCCAGAAAACTTTATAAAGGAAACTGACCCTTATTTAAAAGAAAAATAATAATTTTCAATAAACCTGCATATAAATAATTTCTTGGTTATTTAAACTACTCACTTTAAAACACTTAATGATGTAAGCCCGGATAGCTCAGTCGGTAGAGCGTTAGGCTTTTAACCTAACGGTCTAGGGTTCGAGTCCCTATTCGGGCGTTATTTTTTATTTTACTTTTTACCTGTGTTTATCTTATAATTTATGTTACAAACGTGAAAGAAACGGGAAATGGCCTATCTAGACATGTCAGGTCCTGTCTTTCACACCCGGCTGTCCTATTGTGAGCTTGGCCAAATCCTTAACAGGCTTACTAAAAAAAGCACTCTTAGTATTTACAGGACAGAGAGAGTTAAAAAATAAATCATTCTACGTTATTCTTGAGAAAATTGTGATAAAGAAACTTTATATTAAGTTAAATATAGTAAAATCTGTATAAATCAGAACTGTACAGCACTGAATATTTTTCTGTTTTAATTAATTAAACGGGTATTCTTTATTTAACGTAGAAAACCGCTTCGTTTGGGCAAGTTTCTATATTATTCAGGTTAGTATTTGATAGGTTTCCCTATAAAAAAAAAAATAATTCAGCAACTAGTTGCTTAAGTATCCCGGAAACGTTTGGTGGCGCCATCTGTTATGATATTTTTTAAAAAACTTTTTAGATTCTTAACTATTATGAAATAGCAAAAAGCTTAATTTTGAGGATAGGGGTGGGTTTATAAAGAACTGTAAATGCTAATAACGAGTAAAATCGTCATTAAGTCCGACCCTACTAGAGATACACAGGACCCCCTTTTTTAACTCTTTCCGCCCTGTGGGCACTAAGAGGGCCTCTTTTTTGCAAGCCCATTATGGGTACGGCCAGGCCCACAATGCGGTGGTGACGGACGGGGCCCAACATATCCGGATGGACCATTCCCTAAAAATTTATGGGGATTATTCGACCCGTCTGGATTCTAACCCAGGTCCCCCAGAACGGTAGGCTGCCATCTTGACCGCTCAGCCATCCATCCTTCACACAGGACCCCTTTCATCTCCCCACCTCTTCGACATTTAACCACCAAAATTTAATAGCATCAATCTCCATAATGCACAAACCCTCCTGAAAAATTTCAAAAAAGGGTTTTAGGTTGTGATATTCATAAAATTGTAAGATTTTGTATTATAACGAGAATGCATTTTCATTTGAAACAAATACAGAAATGTCAGGAAGAAAAGAGAAAGAAACGGCAATATTTAAAAACTAGCAGATAAGTTCGGCGTTGCTCGGGCAAAAAGCAACGATAGCGAAGATTAACATTATTACATTATAGCCAATCTCACCTGTTTTCATAGACAAGAATTAGGTGCCCCGTTCCAACTAATTAGAAAATTTTTAGTTGGATCTAAAAATATGTTCGATTTCTTGCAAAAACGCAAAAAACTGCATCTGTGCCTGTAAATCTTGCACGTCACTTTCTCTTAAAAAATCCATTGTTACTTAAGACTTTTACAAGGGACATTTTATATATTAAATCTGTTCTGTCGTGCTTAAAATATATGTATTATTAAGATTATTATCTTAATTATTAGATCTATCAATACAATAATAATTAATAGTTTGCTGTAGTATACTAAGAGAAACCGACCACGAATCTGTAAAATGCCAAGTTTCTCTCCACGGAAATTTTCCTTACCGCTTAAAATAGTTAAGTTCTACCGTACTTTCCCAATTATAATTTATATTTATGGACGTCGACCAGGGGCGGATCTACATAGAAACTAATAGGGCTTAATCCCTGGTCCCCCAAATGTCGAGGGCCCACAAAAATTGAATTATTAATGTAAATTATTAATACTTTTTCGTTAACAATGAACAGTTAATTTTCCCATTACTAGTATCTTGGCCGCTCGGCTGAATTAACGAGATGGTGTTCTAAGAGAAGATCGTTTTGATGTTTTTATGACAGATTGCCGTGCATTCCTCTACTAACCAGGAAATTTTTTGCTTTAATTCACAATCCCGCTTAATTAGCAAATTGATGAGAAAAACATTTAATGTCCGAACATTTTCACTACAAAAGTACAGTAGACCCCATATAAAACGGGTTCATACAATACGGATTCGTATAACAAGGCGAAAAAATTGCAATCGTATTCGTATAAACACGCTAAAAGAGACTGTTATAATACGGTAAAACATCATCTCCGATTCGTGTCGCGATAGGATTGGTCGAATCTAGACCAATAGCGGATATTGCACAAACCGTTTAGTTTAAACAAGCAGCGGACCTACTAAAAATCATCATTATTTAACGGCCTTAAAAATTATATTTATATTAACGATGTCTCCAAAGTTCAGCAAAGTTTTCGCGGAAAAATAATTTATCAGGAAGCACGCGAGCGCCATTCGATGACAAGCTCCACGACGAAAACAAGCTTAAGCAATGGCGTCATGGAACGGTGCACTCTCGGTAAGTAATCCTACAATTTTGTTTATAGCATAGTTTATATGGACTATTCCCAAAAAATTATACGTATTTTGAAATGTTGAATCGAATTAGTCTAGAATCGATTAATTTTATGGAAGAAAACCTTTCAAACAGTCGTAGTTCCTAAACTGCACACGTGCCGGGCTGTGATTGGCTCATGTATTTAAGTGACTGGTAAAACACGGAATTCATATAAAACGGAACGTGTCTACCGTGTTATAGGGGGGTCTACTATAATCGAAGGTCAAATTTTTTACGCCTTTTAAAACACCAAAGATTTTTTCTTTTTCCAATTATCCGAAGGTCTAGCTTTTTCACCTACGGTATTAACCTGGCAAACAATTGTCGCTTACTCTTTCAAAAATTTACATCTTTTGTCAGTTTAATTTTTAGACAAATAACTATGCTAGGGCATTGCTTGAAAATAGGGTCCGGTTTCGTCCGCATTATAAATATCCTGGGGTGAATGTTCCATAATAATCTTTGGCCATTCAGTCTGTATCCGCTCGTTAGATACTAACAAATCAGTACTTTTCTCTTCACCGTGAAGATGTTTATACCCAATAATTGTATAGCTTTTTTGCAACCCACCCGTCGGTTGCAAGATTTAAAATCTTTAAATTTTTGAATGCACGGTTGCATTACGTTCGGTCATTTTGGGAAACCTAATGTTTAACGCTCCAAAATTCTTTGCTGTTCTTGAAGAAACAAATCTCTATGCTGTTGCTTCGCTTCTGCTGCGATCCAAAGGATTTTTTACGGCATTTTATACGGTTTTCTCGACTCGAAAGATCGTAAAATTAAACTAGGGGAATCTCAACAGGTGCGTGTGTTTATCCCAACTAACTACAACAATATGTTTTGAAAAGATAAAGGGTACGCTTTATGTACTGTATTTCCACGAATTCTTGTCGTGCATACAGTATGTAAAAGATAAAAAGTATGCTTCGGTTATTAAAAGTAAGATATCAAGAAAATATCCATATATGGTAGTACAAATTTTCTAAATTCTTATCGTTTGTCCCCTGCGTAATTATTGCAGTTGGTAACAATAGTCGAAGTTTAGTTATAATAGGCAGATTAATTTAATTAAACTAAATTTATATGGAGTGTTTTGAGACTGCTGGTTAAAATAATAACCAATTGATAACATTACCTAAGATTATAATTACTGGATTCCACTAAGAAAAAAAATGCTGTGATAATGCACACCACAAGCCTGAGTTATTCTTTAAATATTTAGGATTTGTAATAGACCATAAATTATTGTGGCATGACCATATCCAGTAAATCAGCAGGCAAAACAATGTTCCTTTACAAAGACTACTTTTCATTAGAAGTTATGCCTCTGCAAAAATATGTGGAACAATTAAAATGTTCACTGATAATAAGCCAATAATTAACTCGAAGCCGTCTGCAGTATATACTGTAAAGTTTTCCATATAACACGGTCACGTTAATTCGAAATTGTCGGTACTTTTAAATCAGCTGACCGTTATTCTATAGGCGTTTATTGAGCAATTGTCCGAGATTCCACCAACAATGCCTCAAAACCAATCTTTTATAAGAAAATATTTCCCTCGAATTCTCTCGAAGAAAAATGTCTGAAGTCATCATTGTACGTGGGAACCCTTTATTAAAATTTACCTGGGCCCCATAAAGAGCCACTGCTTTTAACTAGAACCTATTTTTTTGTGTACCCTCTTCCGCCTTTTGATAGGTCCATGATCTTTATTTTCTTTTCTATAGAGTTACCAATGTTCGGGTAATTTTGGTTTTTTTTTTCAGCTGATAATCTTATTAATATTTAGTGAGTAGAGAGGTTGAGGCGCACGTTTTAAACGTGTAAACGTGTACGTGTGACGTTCGGCGCCGCTTTCCCGTAAGCCTAAAAGTTTGACGATGGTGTCTGAAATGTCGAGCGTGATTCCACCGACTATCCAAATACCATTGTCAAACTTTTAGGCTTTCGGGAAAGTGGCGCCGAACGTCACACGTACACGTTTACACGTTTAAAACGTGCGCCTCAACCTCTCTATTAATTTCAGAAATTTCAACATCAACTTTTAATATCTCGATATTTCGGCATTGTATTTAATAAAGATAATCCATTTCTTGCAATCTTCAGTCATTCGCATTATCAACAAGAATGTTAGTGTAATAACAGATTTCTTTAATGTGTGTATGTTTATTGTAATTCATGTGAGTGCAAAAATAACCTAATTAAAAGCTATTCATTTATGGACTCATACATTGTAACCTTTATAATTCACGAAGAAATATAGTCGACCCCCTATAACACGTTAGATACGTTCCGGTTTTTATAAAATCCATTTTCTACGAGTCCTTAAATACATGAGCCAATCACAGCCCGACACGTATGCAGTTTACGGACTACGGCTGTTTGAAAGGTTTTCTTGCATAAAATTAACCGATTCTAGACTAATTCGACTTAACATTTCCAAAATACATATAATTTTTTGGGAATAATCCATATAAGCTATGCTATAAACAAAAAATTATAGAATTACTAACCGAGTGTGCACCGTTCGACGACTCTGTCGCTTAAGGTTGTTTTCGTCGTGTAGCGGCGCATTGAATGGCGTTCGTGTGCTTCCTGATAAATTATTTTTCTGCGAAGACTTTGCTGAACTTCGGAGACATCATTAATACAAATATAATTTTTAAGGCCGTTAAATAATAAATGGTTTTTAGTAGGTCCGCTGCTCGTTTAAACTCAACGGTTTGTGAATTATACGAGTCTCTTATAGCGTGTTTATACGAATACAGGCGCAATTTTTTCTCCATCATATAAGAATATGAACTATAGGAACCCGTTTTATAGGAGGTCTACTGTAATAATTTTTAATTGGATACCATTTATTAGATTTATCAAAAATGGCGTGTTACGCGATTAGTCGGTAAATTAAACTTCGACTGAACGAAGATTTACTGTATTAAACATGCATGCAAAAGGCGGGTTGACCGAGGCAGAAACGTTAGCCCACCATTTTAGGAAGTTTTCCGGGTTTCCTTCACGTTAGTAACACTTAAATAAAGGCCATTTTCCCATAAAAAAACTTCTCGGGAGGCATTTTTCCTTCGGCAGATCGCCTTTGTGTCGCGTTGCCGTATACGAATAAAACCAAACCTTACTATACCATACTATACTAGACGGCCGGATGGCCGAGCGGTCAAGTGGCAGACTACCGCTCTTAAACGATCGGAATCAAATCCGAACTGAGTCGAAAAGTCCCCAGGAATTTTTCGGGAATGAGCTGTCCATATTTGTCGGGTCCCGTCCCTCACCACCCCGCCCCATTGTGAATCTGGAGTTGCTGAGTGGAGTTGCCATAATGGAGTTGCTGAAAGATGCCCTCTTACTGTCCACAAGGCGGAAAAAGTTAAAAAAAAAAAAAAATACTATACTGTAAACATTGAAACGTCTTTGAAAGTAAATAACTTATTAAAAACGTGAAACAAACAATAATTTTCATTTTTAGATCAAAGTAACTCTTCCATTTTTGAAATTTAACAACTTCAAATTTATTGGACCAACGAAAACCAATTATCGAAACGAATGACTCTTCCTAGCGAATAAAACTCTTCATTACAAATACATTAAAAAAAAAAAAAATTAAAATAATAATATCACGTATTCCTAACGGATTTTTATATTTAAATTATTATCATAAATTAAAAATAAAATAATAAAATTCATTTAGAATAATTTTATATACGAATTTTTTTTCTTTTTCTTATTATTTTTTTGATAGACGTCACCGGTGATTGCGTTCGATAATGGATGCTGCTGCAAGTGTTAAATGATGGAGGAAAGTAGCGATCGGTTTAAATATTGAACTAAGTGAAATTGTATCGCTTTTTATCAATATGCGCGCCATAAACATATATTAAAATGATTTTGTAGCTTATAAGAAGAATTTATTCGATATAATTTATAGTATTTTCACCGAAATAAGCGAAATTTAGTCAAGTAAACAGGTAAACGCCCCAACTTTCAAATTTTTCTTATTTACAATTTATATTTTCGTGTGTAAATCTTAACCTATAAATATAACATGAAAAGTTTTTATATATATATAAACGTTACACAATTAATTTACATGTCAAGTAACCTGTAACCTGTTTTCATAACAGTTAATTAACAGTTAAATCAAATAAACACAGCTTATCAGTTTATTATTATTATTACTATAATACAGGGCACAGTTTTTGTATAATACATTAAAATAATTATATGAAGATGATGTTTGGTAATGTTTTTACTGAAAATAAAACACCTATTCGTTTAAATTTTTATATAAAACATTATATTGTATATAAAACAGATACATATCAGTTTTTAAAAGAGGTGGTGGTGGTGGTTGGGGCCTTTGCTGGCTTGTCGGGGGAATGCGGATAGAGCGGGCCCTCTTCCTGCTTTTATTTATTTGTTTAATTTTTGAACGAGTAATATTAATAAAATCTAGTGTCGAGATTTTATTTTTTAGTAAAAATAGCGTTAATTTGTGGGTCGTTGAGCGTAAGTAGGACTGCTGCTGATGTACGACCGTCTCGGTGGACTTTGCTTGTGACCGATGCGGATGTTTCTTTCGATAGAGCGTGCCTAATGCGTCGTGCTTTGGCTCTTCCTCCGTCTTTGCGTGATCCTTTTTATTAATTTGTAGATGTAGTAATCGGAGTCTGTAATTCTCTAAAACTGGGATCGGATAAGCACGCTCGACCAAACCAATATCGGCAGCTGTGTAATTAATAAATAAAGAAATATTTACTTACATTCAAACACTGTAAGACTGGAATATATTATATTATAAAAAACATCACACCTCTGAACCTTAAAAGTTTAATGCAGATAAAACACAAACACTAGAAGCATTGTTTGGGACACTTATCCTCATTCTCATAATTGCAATTAGTAGTTAATCTTCAAACCACTGAAGTGAATTAATGATTTAATTAAGGAACTTTAATGATTTAAAGATTAATAAATCAGACTTTTACTGCTTTCAGGAATATAACAACCACAAATGGAATTTTAGTCTAAGTGTTATTGGCCTGATAAGCTCATCATCAGAGGCTCCAGTATATTCCATAAATCTTTTTGTAGTTAAACATCCAAAAGCAGTAAAAGTCTGATTTGTTAATTTATTATTTCCATCCAAAAAATTTTTTTTGATTCAGTAATTATATTTTTAATAAAACAAATATTTTAAGCTGCTTTTGTCACTCGTCATCTGTTTTTAAATATAGAACATTACCATCTAGAGTGCTTTATGAATTGATTTAAAATTTAAATGTAAAATTTAAAAATTTGATTAATTAATACTTAATCCTTAAATATTAAATCAAATGATTTTATATTTAAATATTAAATTGAATTGATTTACAAGGCATTTTAGATGGGAATGTTCTATTTTGTTGATGATCTGTACTTAAACCTGAAGAAGGCTGATAAAAGCAATTCAAAACATTTTTATTAAAAATATAAATGCTGGATCAAAAATGGTTATTGGATAGCAACATCAAACAAATTTAGTTGTGATTGGTTAATTTACAAAAGAATGGCTTGTTGTTGTTGCAATGGCTGCGTTCAGCAGACTCAACAGTTCTGGAGCTGTAGAATATTTTTCTGTTGAACACCCTCTATAATGGTGCTCTTTTGGAACATGTTTGGTGTTTTGACGTCACATTTAGTAGTGTCTTTCATTTACACTACCTATCTCTACCCAAAACTGACCAGTGAGGCTTTTTGTTCCAACACATGTGTCACTCATCATTTAGCAAATCCAGGTTGCTACGTAACATTTACCAATTTGCTCAGTTACAACTGTTGAGTCTGCTGAATACAGCCAGTGATTCTTAATTTCTAGAAAAAGTTATTTTAATTAATGAATCAAAATTTGCTATGTTATATTAAAGAAGTAAATTTATTAATATAGCTTTATGACCATACTTATAGTTTTAATGAAGAGTTTATTATTAAATGAATTAACTTGTTAATAAATTTTGTTTCATGGTATAGTAATAATTTAATGAAGCTCTCTGATTCATTATGAGATTTCTGATTTGCTCCTAATCTATGGTACAGTACATCAAAATATTACATAAATATCGAAATTATTAACATAAATGTAGTTTTTCAAGAGTAAAGTATAATATTGTATCACATATGAAAACTTCATTTTCTCCATTTGTTAAATATATTTTGTAATATTCATTCTATAATATTTATTTTAAAATTTTTTACATAAATATTCTTTAAATAAATTCAAAGATACATGAATTATATATTTATTTTATAATATATAGTGTGCTGTCTTCACAAATAATTTGGTATATGTATTACAAAAATACAAATGTATTTTATATAATGAAGAAAATACAGTATCTTGTAATTGTATCAAAACATTTAATTAGCCAGCTATTTTTAAATTTTTAACTACCCTTTTAGCTTATCCTACTTTATATATTTAATTTGAATTTTGTTTCCTGTTTAGTGAACTTTATTTATTTATTTTTATTTTTTCTGTATAACATCAAAAGCTAATAGTGATGTGATTAAAATATTCTTTGTTTTAATGTTTTTCTGCTTGTGTTAAATGATTAATTTTATAATTATTGTTTAAAATTGTAATAATTAATTAGAAAGATAATTACTTTTAATTTTCAAATTAATTTTATATTTAAAATATTACATAAGCAATCCTATTTCTTTGAGTTTTTATTAGATGATGTATTATTTTAAATTTTTATAATAATAATTGAAGATTAATATATAAAAGATATTTAAAAATACAGTAATTTTTCCTCATCTCAAAAATTTTTAAAAATTGCCAACCATTTTGCTTTACTTTAAATAATTTATTGCCACCAGTTTTACTTACTTATTAATGCTGATAACCTTATCTGGAATGCAAAAGTAACATGTTAAGCTGTCACTTAAAAATAAGAATCGTTATTGAATAAATTTTTAATGAATAATTTCAAATAACAACATATTTGACGTTTTATCGTGTCAAAATTTTTACGCTTTAGTCTACTGAAAAAAGATCAAAGTGGAAAAAATTTCATTTCAAATTTTCTATTGGTCAATAATAAATTTCCAATCTGGAAATGCCAAGTGGCATTGCACGAAAACTTCCTTTGGTTTTCAATGTCATTTTCTGCTTTCCTGTCCGAATTTGCTGTGGGACGGCTTGACATCCTAGGAGTATGGTGCATAGGTCTCCTGCTGCACAGGAGCTCAATGTTGCTGTTTTCCCGAGGCATGCTTTGTGATTCAATTTCATGCCGAATGTCGAAATAAGTGGACTAGGGTCTCTATTGTCAGTATTATATTTTTATTGTCACTTTAATAAAAGATATCACCAGGTGGTAATTTTGGTACTATGCAGTGCAACCCCCAAATTTATGACCATATAAACTAGTGATGAACAACCTGCAGTCTAAGAGATCCTAATATGTGACCCCTGAGGCAACATAATTTTGTTTTCATGTATTCTGTCTCATTATGCAATACTAATTAAGCTGATATTCAAGGCAAAGAACATTCAAATTAAATTTGAATACAGAAATACTGTATGAGAATAAACTGCATGTTACTAGTTTGTATATCATAAAACCTTCAACTCTAAGAAAAAAATGCTGTGGCATGTTGGAAGACTATGAAGTTCACTTGCAGCCTGCAAGAGAACATTTTTAAAACAAATCAGAGACGAGAGCAGCAGAAAAGATTAAAACTCACTGGTTTAGAGAAAAGAAATTTATCTTTATTTTTAGTTTGTTTTCAGAATCAGATTTCTAAAATATTTAGTACAACAATCAACATATTTTTATAGTTTTCTTTCATTGTAATCTGTTTACTTGATACTATTATCTAGTATCAATACCAATGTTTGTTTTTGTAAGTTGTTCACAAAGCTTAGCATATCACGTTGATAAATAAAATGAATAACTGTATAGTTCAGGTATTTATGAGTTTATCATTATTACAATGATGTTGAATATATTTGAGATTAAATCACATTTGAATATTCAACATAGTAAATTAATTCTAATTCCTTAATTGAGTTTAAATTAAGGACAGTCAGATGTTTAGCTGAAAATATTGGCTACAAAAACTAAATAGTTATTTTGTTTGGAAATTCCAATTGATGAGGTTTTTATTTATTTATTTTATTTTCTTATTCATTATTTAATACTGTAAAATTACTTCTGATTATTATTATTTGTGTGTACATAAACTTATACATAAATTGTGAAAATTTAAAATTTATTTTGGGAACAGTATGTAAGTCATTTGCTTCAGATGTTTTTCCATTATCAATTAGTTTCCTTAAACAGTTATTTCTTTTTTGCTTCATATGCATGATAAAGTGCAGTTTATTGAACACTAGGCATCCTTTCATCCTTTTATTAGTCTTTTTAGTTGATATGCATTTTACCTCTTTTGGGTTTCACAATGACCATCTTCAGTCGACTAATTTAAAATGTACATAATTATAACATAACACCAAATCTTTTGAATAATACATATATTTTACATTAGTTGATTTTAGTTGATGCAAAAAAACACTCCTGGAAAATGTGTGGATGGGTACAAATTTTCTTTTCTATTCCTTTCTGTTGTGAGACAATTTAAGCAAATATTTTAACATAGTCCCAAAGTGGGTGTATGCATAAGTGCAGATCCTTAACATTCCATTTCATTCTGCTGTTGTACACTTCAAAGACAAAAGTTTGTAGATTAAAAACTTTTCTTAAAATGACAACAACACACTTTGGTTTAGACAATTTAGTAAGTGTGCTGTAGAAAAGACAATCTCTTCTCATGCACACACTTTTACAGCATTTTTCCTCTAATTCATGCAGTCTCGTATCAATTTACATAATTTTATTAGCATGGAGAGTCAAACTCTAGCTAGATTTTTCAAACCTATCCCACTAAAAATTTTTTGATTAATTAAAGATACCATTTTATAATTAAAAATACTATTCTTGATATGTCTCTTAGATAAGGAAATCCGAGAGGAAAATCTAATTTAAATATATTTATGATCATCATTACATTTTTGTATTTACAATTTTAATTATTACAATTTTTAACATTTATGCGCTATATTTATCTAACGTTATATTTCTTTCATATTTATAATATTTTTAACCAATTTTTGTTTATTTTAATGCTAAGATTTTTATTTATGCTATTTTTATTGCTCAAGATCTCAATACTTTCCTTAAATTTTCTGCTGCATGTATTCTTTTCTTTCTGTAGTATTTTTATATTATCTGGATCTATATTGCAATTTATTGTATATCGCAATATTACAATGTTCATAAAATGCAGAATTGTTTCTGCAGTATTTTAAATCTGATATACTCTCCTTAAGCCTCACCTTCATTCTTTGTTTAGTTTTTCTGATGTAGTATTTTGTGGTACTGCAGGTACATGGAATTTGGTAAACAGTGTTGTTTACCAAATTCCATGTACGTGCAGGGTTAATTTCTTCTAGTTTTTTTTTTTTTTTAGGATTGTGGATACAAATAGTTTATAAAGCTCAGCATCGTGACAATGTCACAATGCTGAGCTTTATAAATTATTTGTATCCATTTTACTTGATATTTATACATAAATATAATTTGTAAATATAATTTTTCAGTTTTTTTCTTTTTAAATTAATCATTAAAGATTTTATTCTGTTTTAAATTTATTTCTGATAATAGTGGATTCTTTAATGATTACTAATCTGATCATTAAAGATTGCGTTTTATTTTAATATTTTAAGAGATAATATTGATGATAGTAAAGTTTTGACTTTGTATTTAATTAAGTAGAATTAAGTTAGTTTTTTTTTTTTAATCAATTCTTTTACTTTGTTTTTATTTCAATAAGTTCTACCATTTACATTTGTGTGGTTACCAATGTTTTCTGTTACTACTATGTTTTTAATGTGATTAAATGATTTATGTTTTACTTTGATTTTATAACTTTTTGATTCTGTAAAATAAAATAATTTTCTTTTTAAATTGAGCTGGTAATTGAAGATTTCATTTCTGATCCAAATGAAAAATGCTTGAAATTAAACACTTTAAGATTTATTTTTTATNAGTAATTGACAAATGTTTTCAATCTTACACAAGATCATCTAGAATGTTGACCTGAAGCAGATCTTGTGTAAGATCAAAAACATTTGTCAATTATACATTAAAATTATTCACTGGATTATAAAGGTTTTGTTTGGTATGCTTAAGGCAAAAGTAATTATATTGAAATTATTAAGTATACGAAAAGAAATCAGAAAGAAATTTTAAGACATTTGCTAATTTACCATATTTTGCCACACTTTTATGCTCAAATTTGTGAAGGAAAAATAAGGATGTGCATTATACATCCTTATTTAGATATGGAGTTAGTACATCCATATATGGATGTACTAACTCCATATCTAAATAAATGTTTTTAATTCTTTTATTTATGCTTATGAGTTAAAAAAAAGTAAATTTAGAAATCAATAACAATATCCAAAAGTATTGTTATACTTATTGTTATAATTAAAAGTATTGTTTGTATATTGTTATTTAACAATATACAAAAGTATTGCACGGATGTGCATTATTCACAGCAAAGTTTTGTTGAACCTGTGACAAATTAACAATGAAAGTGATTTTGACCAATGATTCAATAAAACAAAGTGAAGAATGACATACTAGCAAATAAAAACAGAAATTAATAAAGTAAAGAAAAGCAACACTTCCGATATTGACAATGACAAAGAGTTCTTGACCTTTGTTTCTGCTACATAAAATTTCTTGTGCCTTGTATCTGTTCTTGTGTTTTGTAATTATTTGTTACATGAAATTTCTTGTACCATAATATGTTAAAAAATGCATTCTAAAATTTCTTATAATACAAAAACCAAGTACCTAAATATAAACAAAAGTTTGAATTAAAAAATGAAAACAAAAGATTTTTTCCTGAAAGTTTGGGCCAAAATCACGAATGTGCCTTATTTACAGCAAAGTATTGTACTCATTCGTCATCAAGGAGTTAGAAATTACAAATTATTACACTTCTCGGTATTCAGTGTAACTCTGTTCCAATGATAGTTACAAGTTGAGATTATTGAAAATATCTTTATATTGTATGTATCAAGTGTTTCTTATCAGTATTCATTATAATAAATAGGCATAAACAGAAAAGACTAGGTATAATGTAGATGTTGATAATCATTTCATGCATCGTAAATTATTATTCATTCATACTGTGCATTTAGTATACTGTAAGTACATTTCATTAATCTTTATATATGGATGACTACATTAAAACTATTAAAGAAAATTGAACAAAAATATTCAAAAATCTTATAATTTTAAAAAATGGAAATCTAATAATATTTCAATTCCAACACACTCGACGAACCTTTATGTCCGGTAACATTTAAAATTTGTGAAACGACCGTTTTTGGCCTTGAGGTCTGCTTCAGGTTAAATTGAGAAGGAATTCCAAACTTAGAATGCTTTGTATCTAAGTTTGAATGTAAAATCTGTTTGAACTCAACCCCTCCACATTTGAAAAAAACCATTTGGGGTCCAAATTATGTAACTTGACGAGGACAGAATTAACTCCTGTCGAAAGTTCTTGCATGTTTTAGTGAATTTTTTTTTTCGTTTTTTAAATCATTGTTTAAAAATATATCAATTTAGTCAGAAGTCAGAGTTTTTCTTTCAATTAGAATTTTGTTTCTGTTCTTAAATTACCCCAAAAGTAATAATTAGGGTATTGAATATTATAAGTGGAGTTGATTTTACAAAGAAATTAAAAAATTTCAAAAATTATGCTATTTGTTTTATTACTTGATGAGTTAAACTGATTGAAAGTGTTCATTATTAAATTATGTTTATTTTAACTATAATTGCTTTAAATTATTAGTTAGACTTTTATTTTGTTCGGATTCTTTTCTCTGCCAAATCATTTAGATTTTTTTGGGTTATTTCATTAGTTATAATTTATTTAATTTATTGTTTAAAAATTGGACTACCATCTCAGACATAATTCAATAATAGAAGTAATTCATTAATTAATTTATAAACGTACAAAGATGACTGACATGGAACAAGATTTGAATCTGCACAATACATTACCAATAAAATTATCCAACTTCTTAGTCAGTTTATAATAACGTCTATATATTTAGAAATAGATACACCATATAACCATTTAGATTATGTTCTTATTACACCAAACCAATAGCCATAAATTGTATATGGCACTCGGCCAACTCTAGTTTCCATTCTTACATAAGACATATTTCACACATAAAAATCAATAAATCTGGAAGCTATAATAAAATGAAAGAATCAAATACAGTTGAATTTTTTCTAGATTATTATTTTAATTCCATTTTCGTAATGATGTTTGTCTGAAAACAGATATCATTTAGACATTTGAAAATTTTTAATTATGCTTGTTATGTATGTACTGTAAAATTTAAATTGATTAAATTCATTGTTCTGTTTATAATTGGCATTCTTTACGTTATTCTAAATATGTTACAATTGAATATTGAAAACTGAATCAAATATTAAGTGTTTTTAGTTCAAATATAGAAGTAATATCAAATTTTAGATCTAAACCATAATTCAGATTTTGTTCAAGATCAAACTTTTTCTGTGTGTTCCTAAATTAAAATTAACTTTAATTATTAAAAGATACATGAAAATATTGTCTATCTTCTATGCTAAATTATATTATAAATTGATTAAATCATAGTCAAAAAACTTAATTTCTTGATTTACTTATATATTAATTAATTGACATTTTTAATATTGCTGTTCTGTGATGATGAAGTTTAATATAGTTAAAAAAGGATAGCATTACATTGAGTTTAATTCTATAACTAAAATTATAAATGATCAATGTTTAAAGTTTTTAATTAGGTATTTATAATTGTTATGAACATATCTTTTTAACAAATAGGAAAATTATCAAAATATAATTGGTCAGTATAGTTTATTTGTTGATTACTAAGACTGAATGGAGAATTTAGTTTAAATGAATGAGATAAGTGTAGCTGACCTTAATAAAAGAAAAATATAAACTTATAGTTAATAAGCTTTAAAAGTTGCAAATATTATAATTAAAATGCTAAACAGTTAGCCATTTTTAATTTAGAGTTGATTATATTTCATTACTAAATTGATAAAATATGTCAGAATGAAACATTTAAAAGATGTCAGTATACATTGATGAATGTAAGTACTACTTTCAATGTGTTTTACAGACATACTCTTTAAATAAGTCAATTTTTGTGAACCAAATATTATTATTATGACTGGTTTTTTTTAATTTTTTATTGTATGTATGTACAAAACTTGATTGACTGAGCCTTTTTTTTTTGTAACTATGTTTGCCATAGCATAAGTTACTAATCTATTTCTTTTCGAATGTTAAATCTTGTTATCTTATTTTGATTTCTGTTAAGTTTTCTTTTGAGTAAAAGTTTGTTTTACCAATTAAACTTTTATGTTGGATTTTTATTGAATATATTGAAATTGTGGTAAAAAATATTACGTTGATTTGTATTAAATTGTTAAAAAAATTATAGAAAGATTAGTTTAAAACTAATTGGCATACAGTTTTTAAATAGCCAAACATAATTAAAAGCCATATTAATTTTATTCTAGAATTAAGCTAATTATTAACTAGTAATCAAAGGCTTTAGATATGTATGACTGTTAAAAATCAAATGGCAACAACAACATTGAATAACCTATCACTGATTATAATCGGTGGTAGGTTATTACCTACACTTATGCACTTGGATTTAGCTAATAGATGGTAGAAGCAAGTTATGTAATCAGAAAAATTTATAAAAAATATTTATATAAGGTAAATAGCATTTTCAGTATTTGTTTTGCTTCAATTAATTGTTTACAAGCACAAATCTTTAGATATGATGATTACTATTTAAAGATACATGTAAATTAAAATGTTTTAAGCATCATTATTGTGTAAAGAATAAATTAATTTTATTTATTAGGTTATTATATATTTAAAAAATATTGTTTTTTCTGAAGTTATTTCCAACTAGTGCAATATAATTCATTATTATTTTTGTTAAAATGATATATTTTAACAAAAAAATAAAAAATAAAATAAAAAACCAAATGTAAGCTTGAAACATTAAATTATTGATTTTATATTGGTAAATGTATACATTGTATAATAATAATTCTCTGGTTGTTTGATGTATTTTTAACTTGTGATATATTGATTATTCATATTTACCATTTTCTTTTCATAACATTTATAATAGCAGAATGTACAGGTAGTATTTGCAGTTAAAAGTATAATATATATATTATACTTTTTATATATATTTTTTTTTTTTACATGAAAAATATTTTCGTATAGAAGCATTTGAAGTTTGGTCATGTAACTTATGTTACTATAAAATATCACATTCAAAAATATATTATGCTACTTGTTTTGAAACAAAAACAAACTAAACATATCATAGTTACCAAATTAATACATTAATTATTCAACACAACATGTACAATGACATACAAAAATAAATACACTAATCTCTGATGTACATGTATTTTCATTCCCATAATAAATTGGTTAAACTTAAATTGATTTTAATATTTGTTTAAAAGAAAATTAACTTCTGGTTTATAGGTAATTGCTTATTTATTTATTGATTTTAATATTGATTATTTTCGATGAAAACTACTTTGTTAGACTATTTTTTAAACAAAAATATATCTTATAAAATAGAAACCCATTTGTTTTTATTGTATGAATATTTTTTGATCGAGTTTTCATTGTCTCATGATTTTTGATTTCTTAATTTGAATGCTGTTTACATGGAAATGTAAATTAAAAAGTAAGTGAACTAAAGATGGAGGAAAAAAAAACACTGAAAATATTCATGATATAAACAAATGAATTTCTCTTTAATAAAGTATGAATTAGCAAAACTAATAAAATATTTATAACAATATATAAATGTTAATAATTATCTAAGAACGAATATTTTAAAGGACAATAAAATAGTCCAAATTGATGAAAAAGTTCCATAAATATCGAATCATACACTTTACAACGGACCTTTATTTATAGGCTACTGCTGGAGTCCGAGTTTTTATCTTCTCTACAGTCTTTACAGAATATTTATTCTTTAATGTAGACTTTTCTTATGGTCCTTTAAAGTGTTCATGTTAAAATATAATGTGATGAATCCCTTTTACAGGAATTTTAATATTATTGTAATTTTACTATTATAAAATATCTTGTATTATTTTTATTCTGAAGACTGTCAAACTGATTATATGAGGAATATCCATAATTTAATAATATATTTGAAGATTACTGCAATTTAGATATAAAAAATTATTTTATAATCTTGAAATTTGTTTGTTTGTTCACTCACAAAACTTTACAGGAGTTTAATTTATTACAAAGCATTTGCTTTGTTAAGTTATGGCAATGCAACACTAGGCCAATCTGCCTAGGGGAGATGCCTTCTGGGAGGTCTTTTAAATGTAACTGGCCTCTATTCAGGCATTAGACGTGGAGAGAACCCGGAAAAATCCACGTGGCCAACCCGTCCTGGCAAGGTGCGAACCCACAACCGAACTCCCAGTGTTTAAGGAACAGAACTGCTTGGGCTCTTATTACAAAGAGAATAAGATAAATTTAGAATTTTTGGTATAATAGGAAAATTAATTTAAAAAATTTTTTAAATATTAAACTGTTTTAATTCTTTTCAATTCATTTTTAAATAGCTCTCTGAATTTTTTTACAATAAGTAAAAGATTTTCTATTTAGTAATAAAGAATTTGGACTGTACTTCAATAGTATTTTTCAGCTTCAAAATTTTAAAATATGAATAATTTCCAACATTCACGCTATATATATCTGAAAAATCAAATACTGTATTTATATTATTTTTTCTTATCTCATTTGTTTCTAAAACTTTTCTTTCGGTAGCTAATTCCCTAGATATTTTAATTTTATGGGAAATGTGGTTATAAGTATTCTCTGTTTAATCTGTTATGATAAATTATTCATTGTTATAAATTATTCATTATTAACTGTATTTTTGGAAACAGTTAGGAGATGATGAATTAAGCATTAATAGTTATGTCACAAATTACATTTTACTGACATTACACATACAAGAATAAAACCAGAAGCTTTTAATCAGACTGAAGTGTAGTAAATGGCGGTATCTGGATTCTGATTAGCAGGATTGTCTGCCGACTTGATTAAAAATAAATAGGCATGCATGTATATATCTGAAAATCTGGTAATCATTTGGCTTTATTATGTATACATGTACTATACATAATGGGATGTTTGAATAGAAAAAATGACCATATTAAACAAAAATACAATTATCCAGATATAGTGGTATCTCAGTATAAGTCTGCTTTAGAATACATCCAATTAGGAATACGTCCTGTTTGGACGAAACAAATTTTGCTTGGTATACGACTTTTGTTCAGTATATGACTTAATTCAATTATACGCGTCATCTATGAACAAGTAGCACTATCGGTGTACTAGACCAGACTAGACATTCGCGGTGCAACGGTTTATAACTTTGTTAAATTTCTTCTGATTTTAATTTGTAAGTAAAATTTTATTATTTTAATTAATCATGAATTGCAAGAAGGCAAATAAAAAGCAACAGAAAACTAAAAAAAAAAAAAAATGAATAGAATCACAATGAAACTGATAAAAGAGATTGTTGAGAAATATGAAGGTGGCACATGTGTTCGAGATTTTAACTGTTGCATACTGTATTCTGAGAATGACGATATCGACAATTGTGAAAAATAAAGACATTATTAAATCTGCTAATGTTGCGAAAAGAGTTAAATTAATTTCTAAACAGAGATCGAATACGTTAGATCATGTTGAGAAATTGCTTTTGCTTTGGATAACTGAAAAACAATGTGCTGGAGATAGCGTATCCGAAGCAATTATTTGCAAGAAAGCTAAAAAGATACATGCTGATCTCATGAAAAATCAAGCAGGAACTAGCCAGGAAAGCGAGGTGTTTAAAGCCAGCCAATTTTTTTTTTTACATGAGAATGAATTAATCACTTTTACATTACTTCTTATGGGAAAGGTTGGTTTGGTATACATTCAATTTGGTATAAGTCCGAACATCAGGAACAGATTAAGGTCGTATACCGAGGTTCCACTGTATTTTGCTTATCCAGACAGCTGCAGCTCCAATTAATTTGGTTAATTGGAGTTTTACTGTATTTAAGGAGCAATTATTTAAGGAACAGCCTGGCATCATCACGATGCCAGGCTGCAATTTTTAATTTATTTAATTTAAAATATATGCTCTCCACCTCAAATTAGTACTGTAGTGTTTTTGCCCCTGTACATCATACTTTTCCTTTAACAATAGAGTCGTGCCAGTCTTCTATTAACTGCTTTCAGGGAAAAATTTTGGAATTGAAATAACATGACTTTCGGTTTGCATTGGAAGTTTTTATATAGTTAATCGAGGGCTCCTGCCCATAAGGTTTCCATATCTGGTCTCGTCTTTCATCTATCTAACTGTTTTTGAGATTAAGGAAAGATGGATGGATGGACAAACTGACAGATTGACAACAGTGGGACTTTATAGGTTAAATCATAAAATAGATTATTGGGTTGTAATTTTTTCAAATTGCAACCTAATAATATGTTTTATGATTTAAAACTTTCTTACATGTATTGGATTCAGTTTTATTCATTTCTCAAACTTCCATCTTTTTTGCAAATTTATTTCATTTTTTTTATTGACTCCAATAAAAAATTAAATGAAAAAACAGTTACCTTAAAGTCATTTGTGGTCCTTATAAGTTTGGGTTTAAGACATATTAATAGCCAATAGAAAATTAACATAGTCATCCAAACAAGAAGCAAATTATACTAAAACTAAGATTTGTTTTTGCCTATAATTCATATTCGTATTTTGCAATTGTATCCAATTTTCACTTTTATTTTGAGTATAACCAATGAAATATGTATTCCTAAACTTCATTGTCCTTGACTTGACTTCATTGTATTTCTGATGTTGAAATTCTATTATTTAGAGTTTCCTCAATAGAAAGCATTGTTAATTTAAATTGAATGGAAAAGCAGTTAAAATATAAAATTTATAACGATAAATTTTCAAAGCTATTCTGTTAATGTCAGTTAAATTTTAATTACACGTTTAATATTTTTTGAAAAATGTCTGATACTTTATTTCGCCAATCTATAATGCTTCGAAGCATGAATTACAAACTGTATATTTGTTTATAAAATTAAATAAATTAAATTGTTGTTTACTTTCAAGGATGAAAATCTGGACAGATTAGAATAATTAGTATTTTATCTTTTGTTTACTGTTGTATATTATTTTTGTGTTTTATTTTTTGCATTTTTTTAAACGATTAAAACAGGATATTGNTTTCTAAAACTTTTCTTTCGGTAGCTAATTCCCTAGATATTTTAATTTTATGGGAAATGTGGTTATAAGTATTCTCTGTTTAATCTGTTATGATAAATTATTCATTGTTATAAATTATTCATTATTAACTGTATTTTTGGAAACAGTTAGGAGATGATGAATTAAGCATTAATAGTTATGTCACAAATTACATTTTACTGACATTACACATACAAGAATAAAACCAGAAGCTTTTAATCAGACTGAAGTGTAGTAAATGGCGGTATCTGGATTCTGATTAGCAGGATTGTCTGCCGACTTGATTAAAAATAAATAGGCATGCATGTATATATCTGAAAATCTGGTAATCATTTGGCTTTATTATGTATACATGTACTATACATAATGGGATGTTTGAATAGAAAAAATGACCATATTAAACAAAAATACAATTATCCAGATATAGTGGTATCTCAGTATAAGTCTGCTTTAGAATACATCCAATTAGGAATACGTCCTGTTTGGACGAAACAAATTTTGCTTGGTATACGACTTTTGTTCAGTATATGACTTAATTCAATTATACGCGTCATCTATGAACAAGTAGCACTATCGGTGTACTAGACCAGACTAGACATTCGCGGTGCAACGGTTTATAACTTTGTTAAATTTCTTCTGATTTTAATTTGTAAGTAAAATTTTATTATTTTAATTAATCATGAATTGCAAGAAGGCAAATAAAAAGCAACAGAAAACTAAAAAAAAAAAAAAATGAATAGAATCACAATGAAACTGATAAAAGAGATTGTTGAGAAATATGAAGGTGGCACATGTGTTCGAGATTTTAACTGTTGCATACTGTATTCTGAGAATGACGATATCGACAATTGTGAAAAATAAAGACATTATTAAATCTGCTAATGTTGCGAAAAGAGTTAAATTAATTTCTAAACAGAGATCGAATACGTTAGATCATGTTGAGAAATTGCTTTTGCTTTGGATAACTGAAAAACAATGTGCTGGAGATAGCGTATCCGAAGCAATTATTTGCAAGAAAGCTAAAAAGATACATGCTGATCTCATGAAAAATCAAGCAGGAACTAGCCAGGAAAGCGAGGTGTTTAAAGCCAGCCAATTTTTTTTTTTACATGAGAATGAATTAATCACTTTTACATTACTTCTTATGGGAAAGGTTGGTTTGGTATACATTCAATTTGGTATAAGTCCGAACATCAGGAACAGATTAAGGTCGTATACCGAGGTTCCACTGTATTTTGCTTATCCAGACAGCTGCAGCTCCAATTAATTTGGTTAATTGGAGTTTTACTGTATTTAAGGAGCAATTATTTAAGGAACAGCCTGGCATCATCACGATGCCAGGCTGCAATTTTTAATTTATTTAATTTAAAATATATGCTCTCCACCTCAAATTAGTACTGTAGTGTTTTTGCCCCTGTACATCATACTTTTCCTTTAACAATAGAGTCGTGCCAGTCTTCTATTAACTGCTTTCAGGGAAAAATTTTGGAATTGAAATAACATGACTTTCGGTTTGCATTGGAAGTTTTTATATAGTTAATCGAGGGCTCCTGCCCATAAGGTTTCCATATCTGGTCTCGTCTTTCATCTATCTAACTGTTTTTGAGATTAAGGAAAGATGGATGGATGGACAAACTGACAGATTGACAACAGTGGGACTTTATAGGTTAAATCATAAAATAGATTATTGGGTTGTAATTTTTTCAAATTGCAACCTAATAATATGTTTTATGATTTAAAACTTTCTTACATGTATTGGATTCAGTTTTATTCATTTCTCAAACTTCCATCTTTTTTGCAAATTTATTTCATTTTTTTTATTGACTCCAATAAAAAATTAAATGAAAAAACAGTTACCTTAAAGTCATTTGTGGTCCTTATAAGTTTGGGTTTAAGACATATTAATAGCCAATAGAAAATTAACATAGTCATCCAAACAAGAAGCAAATTATACTAAAACTAAGATTTGTTTTTGCCTATAATTCATATTCGTATTTTGCAATTGTATCCAATTTTCACTTTTATTTTGAGTATAACCAATGAAATATGTATTCCTAAACTTCATTGTCCTTGACTTGACTTCATTGTATTTCTGATGTTGAAATTCTATTATTTAGAGTTTCCTCAATAGAAAGCATTGTTAATTTAAATTGAATGGAAAAGCAGTTAAAATATAAAATTTATAACAATAAATTTTCAAAGCTATTCTGTTAATGTCAGTTAAATTTTAATTACACGTTTAATATTTTTTGAAAAATGTCTGATACTTTATTTCGCCAATCTATAATGCTTCGAAGCATGAATTACAAACTGTATATTTGTTTATAAAATTAAATTAAATACATAAATGAATTCTTTCAAATTATATTGTTAAATTAACAATTTAGAAAGTTACCATTAGGTATTTTTAATTAGCAATTACTTAAAATATTAATAATTCTGTGTAATTGAATTTAGTTAGATTAATTTTTTTATCGATCGCTTCATTAGTTTGTACTTTGTTAATTTTAATGTTTCTACTGAAATTGATTGATGAATTTATATTAAAAATTTTTTAATGTTGTTTTTAAATAGTAAAAAATAATGTAATTTTAAAGTAAGAGGTTTTTTTTTGTTTATTAGTTACTGATTTTTATTAACAGGGTTTTTGTTAATGACTTCTTTTAATTCAGAATTTATAAATTTCCATTTACTTACAAAATCATTGTTTTAATAGAATTATAATTTAATTTAATGTTTTAATAGACTTGTAATTTTTAAAATCAGAATAAATTAATATCTGAATATCATCTCGACAAATTAACTTGACATTTACAAATTTAAATTAGGTCATGTTAATTATGTCATTAACTGTTCCATAAAATTAAATTTTAATTGTGTTTTCCTTATATAGGAGAAACTTGTTTTGTTAATTATTGAAAAAAAATATAGTTTATTAAAATATGTAAATTATTATTTAATTGTTAATTTAATAGTAATAGTTTTTCCATAAATATCACACATTTTTACAAATAACTTTTTAATTAAACATAGTATTTTAGGTTCTGTTTAAATTAAATAAACAAATTAAATGATTTATCATTTAATTTATTTAATAGTTTTAAAAATCAAATCTACTTACTTTACTATTATTTATTTTGAAGATACGATATTTTATATAGCAGAAACACTAACAAAAAAAATAAGCTAGTTTGTTTTCTTGTTAAAACTTTAGTGTAATATTATGAATCGATTAAACTGAATTAATTTAGCACACACATGCATACCACACCGGGATAATGATAAAATAAGACACTCTACAACCAATAACCGACGCAACGTATGGCTAACCATTAAAAACAAACATTTTCATAACCTCTTCTGGATTCTTCCTCAGGTTTTCTTAATTCTAAATAAGCTGGATCTTCCAAATTCATTTGATAATATAAAATTTGAATATAAAATTGAACCGTAAGATGAAAAGTTCGGATAATGGAATTTATGTGCATGCGTTCACTGTGTCATCTCTAAATAAGATCAAACACTAAATATCACTGTTAAATTAAGTAAAGCCTGCCATACCATTGATAGAGACATCTCTTCCCTAAAATTAATGCACATGGACTTGGAGTAGGTCTTAAAAATCTCAACTGCTTCTAACCACTTGACGTGTTCTGGGTGTGGGGTAGTAAGGATGATTTTGGCTCTGGGAAAGTCTGCCATAATATCAGGATCTGTCACATACGGAGAGAGTGCGTGGTATTCCTACTATGCTTTATATCGGATTTATGTTCAAACATCTTGACCACCATTGAGTGTTTAGTAGACCCAATGTACTGTACATAAGGGTCTACTAAAATGCCATCTGTGGTCTGATGATTGGTATAACAGAACTGAAAGAATGAGTGATTAAATCTAATGTATTATCAATGAAAAATTGTCATTAACTTAATAAGAATATTACAGAATATGTTGGCAAGGAATGTCATTGTCATTACTCATTTCTGATTGAGTATTGAAGTATTTCTCCATCTACACAATTATCTTGAAAATTTTACATTGTAATGTAATTCTGAGGTTTTCTAATATAATTCTGATATAGTATTTGTTATGACAAAACTATCAGATTTGCTATTTTATTCTCTTGTTGTTATAGAAAAATTTTATGAAAATAATGATAATTTTTCATATATTTATCTTTTATATTTGATCCTATTGTTTTCAAATTGAATTATTTGGTTAATTAAAAAACTTAGCTTTAGTTCTAAAGTGTGTGTATCTTTGCTTTTGTCTTTTTTAATTTGGAGATTATTAAATTAAAAGTATTTTGTAAGTTATTCATTATTTTTAAAAGAACTTTTACATTTAAAAGTTAATTTTCTGCTTAGTAATATCTAATTTCTTTCATTGAAAACTGCTTTTTAATTAGAGTATTATTCAATTCAGAAGATGTAGTTAATTTAATTGACATTCTCATAATAAAAAGTTTTTCCTTGTCCATAACACAAGGAAAAAATTGTAATTACAGTTAATTTTTCAAAGTTCAATTTTAAACTTTTTACCTTTTAAATAATTATTACAGAATTTATATTGTAATCTAGTGCTTTTATTCTATTATTATTTAGTGCAATCGTAAATTCCCTCCACAGTGGACCACGCCCATGTGGTTCATCTGAGTGGTGACATCATAACTAAATTTGTCTCTTTTGATGTGCAGTGTGCCTGTGACGTCATCACTTCGTTCCTGGAAGCTCCTCCCGTTTTCCCATCCACTGCAGAGGGACTTTATGATTTTACTGTATGTTTGTACGTGTGATTGTACAAGTGTAATAAATGTACTTTTCTTGAGCTTTCAACATATTTGAGTGTAACAAATAAATTAATCTATTAAATTTTCTGAAAACTTTATTTTTGTCATTCAGGGATAAGAAATAATAATAATTCATTTTGAATACTGACGAAAAACCGAAATTGCATTAATAAATTCAAAAATTATCTAAGATTCAAATTTCACTTGTCTTTGTATCAGTATGAATCACATAAAGCAGATCAAGAGTTATTTTAACAAAACACAACAGCCATATACAAAGTGTTTAGCTGGTGGAAGAAAGGGCAGGAAAGAGGGGATGGGAAGGAGGAGGGTGAGGAGATAGAAAGAAGTGAAAGGAAAAATTCCTCCGAGCGGCATACATAAGAGCATTACTTCAGATTAAGAGTTATAAAATCTTTGATTTTCTAAACTGCAACTAAAAATTTTTGGGCAGTCAATTGTTCTTGGAATCAGTTGTTTTGGTGGTCGGTCAGCAGTTGGCAGTCACAAGTCATATATCAGTCTAAATGGCATGACTGACAATGCATTTGACAATGAAAGTTGTGGACTTAATTTTTCATGTGCATCAAAATTAATTAATTTGATTTTATTAATTATTAAAGTTTCTAACAATTATAATAAGAAATAAAAATTTGGGAATTATTAATTAAAATAATTAACGTAATCAAGGTTACAAATTTTTATTTCGTACTTTTATGTCGTTTGGTGGTGTCACATTAAATAACTGCAATGTTTAAGTTTTATCATGAATATTTTTAAAGTATTGGTGTGTTATTAATCACTTGTTATTAATGTAAATTTAAGTGATTATGCTCTTTATTTATAAATGAAAATCAATATTTTTGGATTTTTTTAAAATCATGATGATTTATCATTGGTAATTAATTGTAATAGATAAATAACAACATAATGTATAAAAACTGATTTATTTTATTCAGTCATTTGCCTACTTTTTATTAGTTGTAAATATTATAAATTAGAATACATGTTACTTATATTGAAATTATATTTTATTATTACATATGATTTCAATATCAATTGAAAATATCAATAATAAAATATAAATTAAAATAACCAATAATATAATTGTCCTTGTTGACTTATTCTGAAACCGTGTCTTCTTTTAATTCTTTTTTTATTTCACAACTGGATGCATAAGTAGATACTGGGATTTTTAACATCACTCTTTATTCAGGAATATCTTGCATACCGATACATGTTTTGGACATACACCCCTCGTCTGTCGGCTACATAATAGAATATGAACATGTATTTTTCATATTACCGAATTTACTCATTTGTATTATAAATTGGCAACATGTTTTTTAAGTCTTACTCCTACTTTCCTTTTTGTTTCTCCTATGTAATTTTTGGTTTCACAAGTAGGCCCTACTGTACATGGTATGGAATAGACTACATTTGTTGTGTTATTTATATATATCTTCTATCCTATTACTTTATTGAGGCTTTATTTTTTGTATTCTCTTTTGTAGTTTTTTTATAGGTTAAAGCTGGTTTTATATTTACTTTGTTAAAATCTTTATTTATTTCTTCACAAAAAAACCTTTGTTATAAGTGAATGCTTCATAAAACTATCATTTCATCAAACTTTGTAATTATATGAATATATTTCTAAATTACAGTAGCTTATAACATTTTTGATGATTAAATTCAGTGTTTTTTATGCTTGAATTCTTACTATAATTTTCATTTGACATATTTGAATGAATTTCATAATTAAAAATTAGGCCATTAATATAAATAGCTTTATTATTTCAAGTTTTGTATTTATTAATACAGTTTATTTTCAATTTTTGTTTATTAATATAAATGAAAATTGAAAATAAACTGTTAGATAGACCAGGAGTCGCAAACTGGCAGACCACAGGCTGGATACAACCCTTTAAGATTTTATATTCAGTCCATGGCCTAATGATTCCTTTTCTAAAAATCTAGCAACAAGTTGCTTAATTTTCCTGGCATTATTCTATAGGGATGGGTTTTATAAAAAATTGTAAATGGTAATTAGTAAAATCATCATTAAATCTGAACCTACTAGAGATACTCATGACCCCCTTTATCTCCCCATCTTCTCAATCTTTAATCACCAAAATTTAATAGATTAATTCCTCCAATAAACAAACTTCCCTGCAAAATTTCAGAAATTTTCGACAAAAAGCACAGGCATTAAGCTTCAAAGACGGTGAACAAAATTGTGCTTCCTCTCCACACATACTAACATCCATACATACAGAAATAACCCCTCAAATTTTTTTGCCTTTCTTGACATTTTAAGGTTTTCTGAGTCCAAAATTGTAAAAATCTTGTGGAATCATTTTTTAATCAATTGCCATACTTTTCCACTGTTATATATAACAGCCAGGAAAGTAAAAGACAATGTTCTGTGAAGATCAACAGAAAAAATTCAAATGTGTAACTACAGTAGAGCGTCGATTATCCGAAAGTCAATCATCCGAAACATCAATCATCCGAAAAATATTTATTTTGTTCGTACAAAATAAGAAATAATTTTTAACGATACAATAGTCTTCGTTAGGCTTAACATCGACGAAAATTCAACGCAAAGCAACACGCAATGGAGAAAAATGTCAAGATGGGATAAATTAATATATTTTTTCGTACGTAATTGGTTATCCGAAACATCAATCTTCCAAACAACCCCAGTCCCCAATTGATTCGGATAATCGATGCTCTACTGTATTTACATAAGTCCTGGTAACAAAATAGCCTTTGTTAGTAATTACTGTATGTTTTGGTTTACTGAATAATATTGAATATGGCTCGTGTCTGATATACATCTATTCAACTGGTCCTTTGCTGCATTTGAGTTTCAGACCCCTAAGCTAAACAAATGCTCAAGGTTTCAAGAAGTCAAGAAAAACCAGAATGATAGAAATTAAGACAATTTTTTCATTCTGATATTTGGTTATGGATTTATTATACTTCTGGAAAATATTTCTTTTTATTAAATGAATGGTTAATTTTTATTTTAGAATGTTCATCATCCTGTTGTCAGATCTTTATAGTTTAATGAACATTCAAATTCTAGTGTTCTAGACCAGTTATTCAGTTTGAGCATATAGAACATATACTATGCAGATATGAACTTATTTAAATTGCATTTTAAACTTATTACAACAACAACTTTAAAATTAGTTTTTTAAACTTGTCTCAAAACTGTAACAAGACTTTCAGATGAAGTACAATAACAAAGATGCAAACATGAAAACTGTGAGAACCGAGGGGGTGGAGTGTCGAGCTTCTCTCCGCTTACCGGTGGCTCTTATCAGGTATGGCTATATAGGAGGGCAAAATGTGTGAGTGGGGAGGTCCGCGAGTAAGTCGACAGGTTCCCGAATAATTACACAGGTTAAATAAAAATAACATATTTAATAAACAATTATAAGCTTATACATATTGAAGGCAAAAGCAATAATGACACAATTAGCAATAATCAAAAGACAATTCTATTCTATCCCATGACAATGATTCGTACTAACCCTGAACTTAAACTAAGAGACAAGAGATAAACCTCTTTAAGAGGGACGTCGCGGAGAGAGAGATTCAGAATGAAGTCAATGGTTTACCTAATGTGTTCCAATCTCGTCGTATGGGAGGTTAACGTCCCCAGATCGGTGATTCCTAAGTGTAGTCTCTCTTGGATGGCGGTATGGAGTGATGAACGTTACAGCGGTATGGACCTGGTGTCCGCTTGGCTGTCCTCTTGTGGGTATCAGCCAGCTGTCCGCTTCTAATGTCTGATGTGTCTGCCCTGAAGTGCAGATGCGACCCCTTTTTATACATGTCTTGACATGGGAATCATCAAGAAAACTCTGATGCAATCGCCTTTTCGGCGAGAGTTGTTTACTTAAACTTGGACGGTTCTTTTGATTTATTACACTTTCTACCTGTTACTTATGACGGGAAAGTGTCACTACAGCTGTCAAACTTCTTAAATTAATTGCTGTATGCAGCTAAAGTCAAAACATCAGCGAATGCACTATCGCTGCTTCGACTAAACCACCGACAATAAAACAATCATCACTTGGGTGATAAACGGCCTACGTCGGTATTCTGATATATCTTTCTCATCGTACGGTTAGACCATACAATGAGAAAGATATATCAGAATACCGATATAGGCCATCTAGAGGGTGACCAAAAGGTTCCCTTGCAGGTGACCCTTTTGGTTACCCTCTAGACAGTAACAGGTGATTGTTGATGTTAATTGGCTACTCAGTTGTACATTGTATTGAAGGAGGAATTAAATAATCTCCTATGGAAAGGGGAGACCTTCCCAAGACGTTCAAAGTCACCTTCGAGGTGATGCAGTACATTGCTGGGTCAAAAGGTCTATTCTTTACTTCACAGAGGGGGAAAAAGAGATATAATGATAGAAATAAAAATTACCGATGTGTGAAAATTTACGTGGGAGTTCGAATTCTCACAAAAACTAATAATAATAAATTAGGCTGTGGGGAAAATATTTTTTACGTGGAATTGTAAACTTAATCTTCATTTCTATATTTTAATATAAAGAAATTTTAAAATTTGAACAGTAATTTGTTGTTTTTTGTTATTTACTTAATAAACTTGTTAGATATAATATCAATACTTATTATATTACAAGAAATTCTTTTATAAACTGGCATTTTAAAGCTTCTTCCTACTGTTATATAATGCACATAAGCAAAATACCATGTTAAATTTATAATGATTAGTCTAATTATCATTTGCAATTAAAATAATTTTATCTGGCCCCATCCCTCACCACCTGACCACCTTGTGGGCTTGACCGAACCCATAATGGACTCACTAGAAAAAAGGCCCTCTTAGGGCCCACAGTAATGTTGAATGCATATTATAATATCAAAATTTATAAAAGTATTATGCAAATTAAGTGAATATTTAAAATATTTTTTATTGATTATATATATATATAATCGTAAAATTATATCATTAAAATCATTAAATTGTTCTTATCTGTAAATTTGAATGATTTCCCAGAGCTATTGTCTTCTGCTATTCATTGTTTTTGTTTATGGAAACAAAAAACAATAGCTCTAGGAAACCATTAAAAATTATAGATAAGAACAATTTCAATGATTATTATTATTATTATTTGAAATATATGATGTAGCATTATAGTATATTTAAAACACTTAATTCTTACTGAAGAAGTCTTTGAATGGTATTTATTTTGTGTAAATTTTATATCTCGATTTAAGGTATACAGTAGACCCCCCTATAATGCTTAGATACGTTCTACGCTAACCGAAAATTACGTTGTAGGAATGAGCCAATCGCAGCCCGATAGGTGGGAACTTTACGGACTAAGGCTGTTCGAAAGGTTTTCTTCTATAAAATTAACCGATTCTAGACTAATTCCACTCAACATTTCCAAAATACGTATAATTTTTTGGGAATAATCTGTATAAACTATGCTATAAACAAAAAATTGTAGGATTACTTACACCGTTCGACTACGCCGTTGCTTAAAGCTGGTTTTCATCGCGGAACAGCACGCGAAATGACGGCCGCAATTTCTGATAACGAATTTTTGGCGGAAAAATAACTTGACCTTTGGAGACATCATTAATATAAATAATTTTTATGGATGTTGAATAAGAAGTGTTTCTTTCACAAGAAATGTATAAAATTAGTGCTGTATTAGACTTACGGTACCTAATTTACATACTGTGCAGACGATAATAAACTCAACTTACTAGCCTAAAATCTCCGTAGCATGTTGCCAGGCGGCAGAAAGCATATATATAATTATAATAAAGTTACAATAAATTAAGTTAATATATAATTATATATACAGTACCTAATTTATATATAATTAATATATAATTATATGTACAGTACCTAATTTATATATAATTTATATATAATACTAAACAGACGATAGCAAACTCAATCTAGCCGCTCCGTAGCGTGGCGCAGGGTCGGAGGAAAGTAGTTCGGCTGCTCATCCACTATTGGTCCAGACTCTATCAATCTTGTCGCAAAACGACGTTATAGGAGGTACGTTATACGAAAGTTGCTACAATTTTTTCGCTACGTTATAGGAATTGTCGTTATAGGAACGTACGTTATAGGGGGGTCGACTGTAGAATACTTTTCCTGATTGGCCTCGCTTGTATGTGCTGTGTGAGTAAAAAAAGATTTTACTTTCATTAGCTTGTCACTTACATGCCTAGCAGAGTTTGATACAGCTCCAGTTTGCCATATTCTTTTCCTTCTCCTCCTTCCCATTCACATTCCCAGATGCCAGGAGGTTTTTGCACAGCTTTGTATACATGTGTCTTAATTTAATCAAAAACCAAAATGATAGAAATTAAGACAATTGTCTCATTCTGGTATTTGTTTGTGTGTTAAATATTTTATTCCAAAATAGAATCTTAATTTAAATTTTGTTCTGTACTTGATAAAAGCCTATGAATCGGATCAAAAACGTTTTTTTTAAAATTAAATTTAGTTTCTGGGAAAGTGTGTTTAGTGTTGTCTTATAATGGCGAAGTTCTAGCTTAAAGTATTATTGATAGTTTAAGAACTGATCTGGATTAATTTATTATTTATATGGAGCTAGTTCCAAAATCAAGTAACCCATCTGAAAAAAGGGTGATGGGAATGAGTGATTATTTATTGTGACATTGTCACAATGCTGGGCTGCAATTTTTAATCATATTTTTAATTTATTTAATTTAAAATATATGCTCTCCACATGAAATTAGTAGTGTCTTGCCCCTGTACATCATTCTTTTTCTTTAACAATTAGAGTCATGCTGATTATCTATTTACTGCTTTCAGGGTAAAACTTTTAAATTGAAATAACATGATTTCTAGTGCAAACTGGAATTTTGTATATAGTTAATCGGGGCTTCCTGCCCCTAAGGTTTCCATATCTGGTCTTGGATTTCATTTGTCTAATTTCGTTCTCGAGATTAAAGAAAGACAGATGGATCACAGTGGGAATTTATAGGTCTACAATTTTTTTCAAATAGCAGCCTAATGATGCAGACAGCTGGATGGCTGAACAGTTAAGGTGACAACCATCCATTCTGGAGGGTCTGGCGTTGAATCCGAGCTGGTCGAAAACCACCAGGAAATTTTTGGAGTGGTTTGTCCAGATATATATTTTATCTGGCCCCATCCCTCACCACCTGACCACCTTGTGGGCTTGACCGAACCCATAATGGACTCACTAGAAAAAAGGCCCTCTTAGGGCCCACAGGGTGGAAAGAGTTAAAAATAAGGGAAAGAATGATTCAATGATGTTCTATTGTATACATAATTTTAGTTTAACTTTTAAATACAGTCATGCAAGTTTATAAAATAATTTGTCACATAAAATTTAATAAAAATTATTTTTATTTTGCAGATTCAAAGTGGTTATCGTTGCATAATAAAATTAGCAGTATTAGTTAGTATTAAAGTTTTTAAATATGACAACTCAAGAAAGAAGTGCAGTTGAAAAGAAATTATTAGAAAATCTTCAGAATGATCTTAGATCATTGTCTAATGAAGCTAAAAAGAAACATCCTCCTTTAAAAGAGGTAATTTATATAAATGTTTTGCATAAAGTAACATTTTTAATCTATTAATAACTTCTTAAATATAATATTTTTGACTAATTATGTAACATCTTCAAGATTCTGAACAAGAAATTAGTCCTTTATGGATTAAAAGATATTTAATTTAATATCCAAGGGCTGGATTCACAAAAGTGTCATTAACAATGATTATGAATGCTAACAATATCATTAAAAATAATAATGTAATGATTTATTGTAGATGTGATTCACAAAAGCTGCTTGTAGAATACTGTACGACTGATGCCAAAGTAATTAGTCTGTCTATGGAATGAATCACGTGTGATGTCACTTCAGTTAATCCACTTCTCTATGTCGAAACCATTCTTCTTTTAAATTATATTTTGAAACACCATAAAGTGTTGATACTAGACACTGGACTTTTTCACATTCACTTTATTTTCTTATGTACTTTACAGTCTTTAAACTAATTGTTTAGTGGATGTGAAAAATTCCAGTGTCTAGTATCAACACTTTATGGTGTTTCAAAATGTAATATAGTTAAACCAGTCAAAACATTCCCTAATAATGTCAGCACTTTTTGCTTAATATGCCAGGCAATATGTGAATTTTATTTTACTCACTAGAATGCAGAAATACTTTTCTGTTAATTGTGTTTCTTTTTTATATCATTCATATTGACTGTAAAGAATCATGCATTTAATTACTAATACAGCAAACTTGTATTCCGATAACAGAACATGAAGCTTCCATAACACTGTTTATAATGGTGGCGACATGTTAACAAGTGAGGAAGAAAGCAGAAGTAACTTGCCACAACTAAGTGATCAATGGCTAATGCTCATCACTTAATATCTAAGTTGATTCTTTCTATAGACAGATTGTGGTGTCTTGTATCAAGAGTATAATAATGTCATCACTTCCGTCGGCTATGGCCAGTAAAACAAAATTCAATGTTTTCTGTAAAAATATGAATAAGTTCAAGCATTATTATACTCTATAACAATAAAATATTGTCATTATTTTAGTAATGACATATTCATAAATCTAGCTCAAAATTAAAAATTTGCAATTTACCTACATATTTCATATTTGATGTGAAAATATATATTCAAAGCCTGAATTCTTTAGTCAGTCAAAATTTCATTTTATGGATTATTGGATTGTTTCACTGCTTAATTAATTTAAACGTAGCCTTAAAATAGTATGATAGTTTGAATTGAATTATATTATATTAGGTACAATAAACATTTTAAAATCTGTTTTCAATTGTAAACTGATTTTATAGGTACTTAAACAATGTCACTTTATGACTGCATTAATTTGACATTATGTATTTAATAATTTATAAAAAAAAAACACTTATAAAATATTCAATTAATACTTTAATATTGTTTAAAAATTTTATTTATATGGGATGCGAGCAATGAAAAGTTACCCTAAGTTGGAGAAGTATATTTCTCCGAAGAGTAAAAATGCAATCAAAGTTAAAATTGTTGTTTTGTTTTGCTTTCAGTGCCAGATGTTTATAGTAAGTTTGGCAACAATTTAAGCTACAAATGCCCTCTGTCAATTATCTTGCTATCCTAAGTATGATTATTTTGCATGGTGTCATGATGCTAGTTCTGGCTATTGCATTGGTACTTTGCAAACACGTTACCTCATTATACTCATATACCAACACTCGTTTTGTTATCAGAATCTGTTCATTCAATTGTGAGCATCCGTTTGTTGTTGAAAATTGTGAGTTAATTTATTAACCGTTTGAAAATTGTAAGGTGATTTATCATTAAGAATGTTTTACACACGTGCTTTATTACAGAGGATGTTATCAAATTGAATAGCTATTAAGATTTTGCATAATTTTCATATTTTATTATTATGAATTATTTGTTTGTTTTTTTTTTTATTTTCCATGCAAATTTGAAGAAAACATTTAGAGTTATTTTCTTAAATTTATGATTTTACAAATTATATTTTTAAAATTCTATATCCCATTTAATATTTAACCACTTAAGCTGGATTTTTCTTTTAAATACCTTTGTTAATCCATAGAATAAGATGCATTCGAAAAATGAAAAATGATTTTTTCCATCTTAAGCTATCTTTATATAGATTGATCTTATATATGTAGAATTTATTTAAATAAAATATTAACATTTTATAATATTTACAGGCTGCCGAATCTGGAATTATAAAAGTTAGAAATGCATCGGGAAAACATGACGATCTTCGTTTAGGTAAATGGTATATTACTATAATTACTTTTAATTTGATTCTTGCATTTTATGTTTAGAATAATAGCTATTTTCTTCATTTTGATTAGCGTACTCTTATTTTATAAGTCGGTGATTCTTAAACTACGGAGAATGAGGGATTTTCTAGGGATGCAATAGAAATTAATAATAATATTAGTTTCCAAGTATAACTACATTTGGAGTTGATATTCTGACAAGAAGTTTCAGTATAATGTAGCATTGAAAATACTTACTACTTTCATATTTATTTTATTATTAATAGCATTAAGTTATCATTCTGGTTATCACAGTATAATCATTTTCCTCAAAATTTGATTTTATTTAATGCAATTTTACATTTGTTTTGAAACAGCCTAATAATTGCCTAGGTAGTAACTAAGTCACTCGCAACTTTACGGAGCAGCAAAAACTTTTAATAACAAACATTTTTGGTCTAAATATGACTGAATGTTCATTGAATATTTGAATATTGAATGAATATTTAATGTCCATTTAAAGTTTCTATCACTCAAAAGATTGTGAATAACTTAGTTACTATGTAGACAGTTACTTTTTATATTATGCTATGGCTTTGCTGGCCAAAGTATATCATAAACTTAGTAATACAAAATAACATTATGAATCAAATGCTGAGAAGCATTTCATCTCCAGCATTTAGTTTGTATTTTCATACTGTTTTTAAAGATTGCAAGATGGATGCAAAAGTTTGTAAACTGGAGAATGGTTATTAAATATGACCAAAAATGTTAGTTATTAAAAGTTTTTGCTGTTATAAAGATGGTGAATGACTTTTAAATAAACAAGAATGTTTCTTTAAAAAGTTTGAGAATCACTTTTATTAATACATCTTTAAATAACAGGAAGCAAAATTCATAATTTTAAATATTTTACAAATATTAAGAATCTACATGGTATACAAATTACAGTTTTATCACTGTTTAGTGATCTAATATAAAATTTAATAACGACAAATCTTCTAAAAATACATTTTGTTTAAACTTTTTAATTAGCATTACTGTCAGAAAGTCCAGAAATTCTTGAGCCATTTTTTTTGGGATGTGATACAAAAAATCCAAAAATTGTTCAGATTTGTTTAACTGCCATGCAACGATTAATTACTCAAGAAGCAGTTTCATTGGTAAGAAAATTTAAAAATTTTTAAATTACATTTGAAACATTCATAATATTTATATATGAAAATATTAAATAATATAAAATTATCTATACTGTACTTAAGTATAAAAAGTAAATAAATATTGTAATGTAGCAAAAATGATTCTTAATATAATTACTCTTATGTTTATTACATGTAAAGTATACTTGTAAATGACAATGCACACCCAAACTTGAAGGATTATGATTAAAATTTGATTTGAATTACATGGAATAGAAAGTAATTAATCAAGAAACCATTTTAATTTTGTTTTACTAATTGAAAAATGAGTAGACAAAATTCAGATTCCATTATCCATTGAAGAAATTAGTTGAAAGATCCATTTCAAGTCTAATGAAGAATTATCAGTCTGGTAGCATCTTAAGTTCAGAATTAGGATCTAGTTGATAGGATTTGATGCATTAGAAAATTAGAGAGAATTATGAAAAAAATATATTTAAAAAATTTCAGAAGTCTAAAGCATGTTGAGAACAGAATCTTCAAAAAGAGAAGTGACGATAACTCATATGCATGCACTTCTTCTACTAGCAATTATATAATTAGTTGAATGTCATAGTGCAATAACTGTAACAAATTCTCTAAATTAGAACTGTAAAAGAAGTATTTTTTTTTTTATAAAATAATTTTAGAATTATTTGATGAATTAATAATTATTCATTTACTTGAAATCTTATAAATTATTATTATGTACCGTATTTTATTATTATTATTATTAAATCTGTTTCACACCTTTCATGTAATGAATGATGATCTATTTCCCATACTTATTCATTGACACTTTACAAATGATATATCTAATCTAAATATAACTAGCAATTACTTATTGTGACGACTTCACAATGTTGGGCTGAAATTTTTAATTATTTTTTAAATTAATTTAATTTAAAATATATGCTCTCCACCTGAAATTAGTAGTGGCTTGCCCCTGTACATCATACTTTTCCATTAGCAATGGAGTAGTGCCGGTCATCTATCTAACTCCTTTTGGGGGAAAATTTTTAAATTAAAATAACGTGACTTCCGGTTTGCATCGGAAGCTCCTATATAGTTAAGAAGGTCCTTCCTGCCCTATATAGTTAAGAAGGTCCTTCCTGCCGTATCTGGTCTTGTCTTTCATCTGTTTAACTCCATTCTTGAGATTAAGGAAAGATGATTGTGGGAATTTATAGGTCTACAATTTTTTCAAATTGCAGCCCAATTACACAGAACAATTTCCAACTGGTGTCAGAACCTTAACGTATGTAATTTATGTAATGGATATTATATAAATTATAATAAAAATTGAAAACACGAAAGTTTGATTTTTATTAAAATTGGGTTTCAAATAATAAGTGATAAGAGAATTAAGAAAATTTCACTGTAACAAGTATCTAGCATTTTATACTTACATTTTAGATAAGAAAATTTAATGTAATAAAAATAATAATTGCATTATATATTAATATGTATAACTTGGTTAAAAAATATTTTTTACTAGTGTAATATTTATTATTTGAACATTGTTATATTAAATAATACATAATTTGCATTTTTGTTTTTTAAATTTTAGACGGCAGCCACAAATATTATTTCGTGTCTTTGGAGTTTAATGGAAAGTGGAACTGAAGAACTAAAGTTATTGCAAACTGTAACATTGTTGTTAACAACCAATACAATAGTGCAAAAAGAGACATTATCTAAGGTAAATTTATAATACTGTATTTAGAAATAGATATTTAAAATCTTATTTACTATTGCCATCTGCAGGTTTACTCGGAAAATTTAAAGAAATAACTTTATTATTTGTTGTTAACTTTTCTTTTATTTTCCTGGCTGTTACATGGGAAAGTATTGTAAATTGTGTCAAATTTGACTCTCTGCGTGCTTGCAAATTTTGACATTTTGTGACCCTTGAACAAGTGTCATGGAGCCAGAGTCGGGTGTTTTTGGTTGGAGTAGGTGAAATTCTTTCATCTCCGGCAACTCCGACTTTGAAGTTTATTTTATTGGTAAAATGTGAAGTAATAAAAATACTTATTAACCTATCCCATGTTGAAATTTCTCTCTGTTGTATGTCGTGCCATGTTAAATTTTTGTCAATGTTAAGCCTAATGAAAATTACACAGTTTTGAAAAAATAATCGTATTGTTCGAAATTATTATTTTATTTTGTGTAAATAATAATTTCGAACAATACGATTATTTTTATATATCTATTTTATTTTGCATAAATAAAATAGATATATTAATAAATGTAAAAACAAAAAAAATCTTATATTTCAGAAGTTAGTTTTAATATAAAAATCATAAGTACTAGCAACATCTAGTTTCAAAAACGTTCCAATGTTGAAATGAGATATCTCGGGTCAAGATCATTAAGTTGCAACCAGAGATATGTCGGGAATACCAAGGAGTAGGTTAATTAATTAGTATTTAACCTACCATTACTAGAGGGTGAATGCTGCACTTGCTTTTATTTTAAAACACTTGTAACTTGGATTTCTTAGATGTTTTGAGCCAAACTCTCATCTACTTTCTTTTTCAAGTATCCCCTTCGACAAGATACTGGAATCTGAAATAATAATCATTGCTAACATTCTCAGAGCTACCTTTGTTAGTCATGTTGGAGAAGTTAGTGCAACACTCACTCGCAAGCAGTTGTGTTTTTTTTTCTGCATTTGAAGTACAATTCTAATTGCAAATTAATATTGTATATATGTACTAAACATGGGATATGATGAAATGATTTTCAAATGGTTGGCTAAAGAGTCTAAGGAAGAAAATGTAGACTCTTGTCAGACAATGAGAGTGAGGATCTGCACGTGAAAACTCTGAAAATGTTGAGAAAGAAGCTAGATCCTTCGTAGGTAACGTCAGTAGGAAGAGAAAAGTGTGCATATTGCAAAATAAAAAAAAAAAAAGGAAAATAGCATATAAGTGTGTAAAATGTACTTCACCAATCTGTGGATCCCACATAATAGCAATCTGCAAACAATGCCATTTTAAAAATCCAGATCAAACAGATTCAGAACTTGAATACAAATTATAATTAAGTTTAACAGTAATTTCAGTATCGTGTTTTTGTTTCGATCATTGAAATTAATTTTAATGTATTCTAACCAAAGTAAAGTAAGTTAAACATTAAAATCTCTATTATTTATAACAAAATATATCTATAACTTCCTGATCCGAGTCAAATTTATCAAGACAAATTATTAAGAATACGAAAATATGTAGGCTGAGTGTGACAAATCTAACCACAAGGAGTGCCTGATTAAAGAAACTTTTTAGAATAAAGACACTTGGATAAAGTTACATATAACCTATAAAGGTTGTTTCATAGCAAAAATGTTATATGTATCTCATGCAACATGCTCTATACTTTCAGAAAATTTTTTTATATTAATTTAAGGTCTACCAGTGGCTGAGTGGATAAAACCACCAAACTCTTGTAGTTAGATGTGAGATTGTGTTTAGAAAGTAAACACTTACGGTATTGATTCAAAGCGCCATGCTTATCTTTACCAAACAGAAGTTCCCAAGAAAAAATTTGACTTTCGTTTTGGGTGTGTTAATTTTTACTCAGCACAATAATATTTTTATCCCAGATGTTTTACTTTGGATATCAATTATTTTTTTGACCAATTTGACTAATTAATTTTTTCACCACCCTTCTTTTGGTTTCGAATTCTAGCTTGAAATAAATTTCAAATTATAGTTTGAAATAAAAAAAAATGATTTAAAATAAAGAATGTTTTATAATATATAAAATATACTTTCAGGCACTCGTTCTTTGTTTTCGTTTGCATTTTACAAAAAATAGCACAACAAATAACACCGCATCGGCGACTGTTAGACAGTTAGTGGCAGTAGTATTCGAACGGGTGCAGTCGGAAGATTCCACACCAAATGAAGGTATCTCAATAAATTTTTAGTTTTATAACTTTATAGAAATACTTTATTTATCTATTTGCATTAATATTATTATTAAAATTATGTTTAAGATAGGATAGGTGATTTAAATTTAGAAGAACTCAAGACTGGTAGTAGACATCCTCCTAAGTCATTAAGACCTTGCGCTGCAGATGCTTTTTTGTTATTTCAGGTATTGGTTTTAAGAGAATAATTTGTATGTAGTTAAAGTGATGAATGAAAGATATTAGTCTTAAGATAAGAAAAAAAAAAAACATTAAGTTTATTAACATTAGAATAAAGTTTATTATTGAAATAAATCTTTTTAAAATGCATTCTATTTATAAATCCTTCATATTGATACCGTTTTTGAAGGTATGAGAAGTTTTTTGCAATAATAATCAATGGATAACATGTATAAAAGTAATGAATTTTTTAATCTATTGTTTATTTTAAGTTTTTAGCATATATTAAAAAGTATAAAATAAGTTTACACTTATTTGTTTACAATTTATTTCTTTTCATTTTTATCAAATAAAAATTATAAATCAATTTTCACATTGAAATTTTAATTTATAATAATTTAACATTTGATAATTTGCAACTTTTATTGGCTTAACTAACATTAAAGATATTTTATAAATATATATATTAAAGTGGATTTTTATTGACCAGAACTTTGTCCAACGAGAGGAGACCGTGCTGATCTTTAAAAAACCGTTTAAATGAAACACACTTGAAATTATGCCATTCTTAGACTTTTGCTGAGTGATTAATTTTCCGTTGTTTGTTTAACTTATTTGGTGAATTTTATTGTTTTTCCACTTGTAACAGTTATTCATCTGTATTTTGTTTTTTTGATGGTGATACTGGGTTCAACATGAGCACGAGGGATGGGAATTATAGTGAACCTATCAAGAAAATATTGTTTTTTAACGATTAGATTCTGACAGCCAGATGGCAAAGGTTGTTAAGTTGTCAGTCTACTGTTCTGGGGAACCTGGGATTGAATCTGGGTGGGCAATCTGGAAATTTTTGCGGACAGTCTGTCCTGGGCCCCATCTCTTACTGCCTTCTTTATGTACCGATCAAATTTATGACAGGTATGGATAAAAAGGCCCACTAAATGAAAAGAGTAAGAAATTGAAAATGATTGTATTAAGAGTTTGATTTATCATTGACTTCTCAATGACAAGCTCAGATTAGATGTTACCAAATAGCAATGGAGGGTAAGTGCCACTTGGCAGTTTATAAAATGATGTAAATCAATTGCACAACAATATGCCAAGTTAAAATGATGAGGACAATGATTTGTTTCAAGTTTGGCAATTTGATGCATACTACAGTTTTCTGAGGTTTTGTAACATATTTGAAAGACTAGTTTCTGTTGTTTAACTTGTTGGCTGCAATTTGAAAAAATTGTAACAAACTCCCACTGTCGTTTGTCTGTCCTTCCTTCCTTAATCTTGAGAATTGAGTTAGTTAGATCAAAATTGAGACCAGATATGGAAACCTTAGGGACAAGAGGCCCTGATTAACTATATACAAACTTTCGGTTACGTGATGCCATCAGAATTTTTGGGTCTCATTCGGTTGTCTCTCATTCCTGGTTTATACTGGAAGTCATGTTATTTCAATTCAAAACTTTCCTCTGAAAGGAGTTAGTTAGATGACAGGTACTACGCTAATGCTAGCAGGGAAAGCATGATGTACAGGAATAAGACACTACTAATTTGAGATTATGAGCATATATTTTAAAATTAAAAATAAGATTAAAAATTGCAGCTCGGCATTGTGACAATGTCATACTAAAATAACTGCTTGTTAGAATATATGTTTTTCTTTATAAATACTTTAAAATATTTTGAGTTTATTTTAGTTTAATTGAAAATTTTAAATATTATTTATGTAATTTAAAACTATATTGCAGATTTTTAATAACAAATTTTTGTTTTAGGATTTAGTTCAGTTAGTGAATGCCGACCAACCATTCTGGCTTGTCGGTTTAACAGAAATGACGAGAACTTTTGGGTTGGAATTACTAGAATCAACACTCACTACATTTTCTGATGTATTCTTTAAAGTAAGAATAATTTTGAAAATTTATTGATTTATAAATTTTTACTAGTTAATCTTTCATATATGATATGGTTTAAAATATTAATTATATAAAACTGTACAGAAATACACTTAAATTAGTCTGTTAAATTTTAGTTGATTGGCAATTAAACATATAAATAAGTTGCTTTTTTAGTCAGTTTAAGAAAGAATTTTTATTGGGAAAACTCATCGGTAATAAACATTGCCCACCAGTGGTCGAGTGAATAAAACCACCAAATACTGTCAACTGGCTGCAGGTTAGCACCTCGTCAACAGACTGACTGTGTTTTCCATATTTCCACATTTGTAACATTTCAATAAGGTGCAAGTTTCCTTTAGAAAGTTGGCTTGGAAGTCATCCCCTTAGCAGATTGCCTGCATGCCGCATTGCCACATATGAACAAATAGTAATAAACAATAGATTACTATAAATTTCCTTTAAAATAATTTACACAGCTAATAGCTTCTTACCAGGGCTGTGGAGTTTTGGTGTTTTAGCCGGAGTCTGAGTCGTCAAAAAATCCGCCGACTCTGACTTCTTTTTGCTTCCCAACTTGTTATGTATATAAAACGGAAAAGTATTGAAATCGTGTCAAATTTGACCCTCCAAGTTTTCTTTGCAAATCTACATGTACATTTGGAGACCTCCCAAACCCCCCAAAAAAGTCAATAAAAGGGGAAAAATTCACGTGTGTATGTGTGTTGGCGTCTAATTTGTTTAATTTCTTTATTTTCTGTTCTGAGATATTAAACAATATCTCAGAATGGATAAAGTTTAAGAAACGAAATTTGGCACTGTAGCTTGTGTATAAAAGGGCATTAATACTATTAAATTTTGGTTCTTAATTAAAGGTCGACAGGGTGAAGACATAAAAGGGGTCATATGTCATATCTCTTAATGAATATTTTAGTCGTTATTAGCGTTCAAAATTAAAAAATAAAAAATAAAACTCGTCTTTACCCTCAAAGTAAGCTTTTTTGTCATTTTATAATAGTACAGTAAAACCCAGTAAGACGTTCTCGCCTATGATGTTAGAATGTATATGGAGACATGATTTAGTTCAACCACTCCGACGCTTAATAACTAACTCGTGTTAAACCATCTGACTCTAATTCTAACCACTCTGACCACAGAAATTATTAGGCTTCAAACAGGGTGATCAAAATCATGCCCACCCCACACAGTCTAACATCCACACATTTAGAAAAAAACCTTGAATCTTTTGCATATCTCAAAATTTTAAGGTATCCTGAGTCCAAAAATGTAAAAATTTGGGAGGGGTCATTTTTTGACTGAGCATTACACTTTCCCTCTGTTACATATAACAGCCGGAAAAGTAAAAATATTTATATATTGACTGTGTCATTACTTAGAGGAGTCTTTTAGCTTTGGAATAAAAAGTTTCTACATTCTATCTTTATTAGAACTCTATTTATTGAACCTTTTATTCTGAGGTCACGTGATAACATTAGAATTTTCGGGTCTCTTTCGGTAACAAGTCTGCCCCTAGTTGGAGTTGGTAGATTTTTACGTGACTCCACAGCCCTGCTTCTTATGAATAAAAGCACTTAAAGAATAAAATCTAACAAAAGATAAAACTGAAATTATTTTTTAGAAATCAAAATTTTCTTTGTCTGAAGCATTTCAAAGAATTTCCTAATTTTGTTACAAGTAATAATGTAGAAAAAATAAATAGCTTGTGTTTATGTTATATACCCTTTCATTGTTGATAGGCTATTCGTTTAATGTTTATTTAACTTGGGGAAAGAAGTATACTTAATTTAGTCTATTATAATTCTGCTTCCACTGGAGTTACATAAGAAAAATTCCAGTTACTACTTTGGGTTGTTTCTCATTTATAATTGGAGTCCATTTAAAAAAAAAAAGTCAATTTCATATCAAATGATCATTAATGTTAAGAACATTGATACCTTGGTGTGGAGGTAGGTAGTAGAGCGGTTGCAACCAATGTTTTCAACTCAAAACATGAATGTCGGACGTCAAGCACTGCCATCTGGCAATGTTAGAAGGTTGATAATGATGTTTACTACATCTAGTATGGTGAGTAGAAGATGGGTTTAAACTTCATTTTTTTTGTGTTTGGGGTTAAAATTATGATGTATTTTATTAAAATAATGATTATTTATTAGGACACGGAAGAACTAACAGTCAAGATTTCTGCCATCCGAGTCCACCTACCATACCACCCGGACAACATCCATTATTTATGTAATTTAAAACTATATTGCAGATTTTTAATAACAAATTTTTGTTTTAGGATTTAGTTCAGTTAGTGAATGCCGACCAACCATTCTGGCTTGTCGGTTTAACAGAAATGACGAGAACTTTTGGGTTGGAATTACTAGAATCAACACTCACTACATTTTCTGATGTATTCTTTAAAGTAAGAATAATTTTGAAAATTTATTGATTTATAAATTTTTACTAGTTAATCTTTCATATATGATATGGTTTAAAATATTAATTATATAAAACTGTACAGAAATACACTTAAATTAGTGCTGTTAAATTTTAGTTGATTGGCAATTAAACATATAAATAAGTTGCTTTTTTAGTCAGTTTAAGAAAGAATTTTTATTGGGAAAACTCATCGGTAATAAACATTGCCCACCAGTGGTCGAGTGAATAAAACCACCAAATACTGTCAACTGGCTGCAGGTTNTAATCTAAAGCAAAGAAATATATTAAAGTGGATTTTTATTGACCAGAACTTTGTCCAACGAGAGGAGACCGTGCTGATCTTTAAAAAACCGTTTAAATGAAACACACTTGAAATTATGCCATTCTTAGACTTTTGCTGAGTGATTAATTTTCCGTTGTTTGTTTAACTTATTTGGTGAATTTTATTGTTTTTCCACTTGTAACAGTTATTCATCTGTATTTTGTTTTTTTGATGGTGATACTGGGTTCAACATGAGCACGAGGGATGGGAATTATAGTGAACCTATCAAGAAAATATTGTTTTTTAACGATTAGATTCTGACAGCCAGATGGCAAAGGTTGTTAAGTTGTCAGTCTACTGTTCTGGGGAACCTGGGATTGAATCTGGGTGGGCAATCTGGAAATTTTTGCGGACAGTCTGTCCTGGGCCCCATCTCTTACTGCCTTCTTTATGTACCGATCAAATTTATGACAGGTATGGATAAAAAGGCCCACTAAATGAAAAGAGTAAGAAATTGAAAATGATTGTATTAAGAGTTTGATTTATCATTGACTTCTCAATGACAAGCTCAGATTAGATGTTACCAAATAGCAATGGAGGGTAAGTGCCACTTGGCAGTTTATAAAATGATGTAAATCAATTGCACAACAATATGCCAAGTTAAAATGATGAGGACAATGATTTGTTTCAAGTTTGGCAATTTGATGCATACTACAGTTTTCTGAGGTTTTGTAACATATTTGAAAGACTAGTTTCTGTTGTTTAACTTGTTGGCTGCAATTTGAAAAAATTGTAACAAACTCCCACTGTCGTTTGTCTGTCCTTCCTTCCTTAATCTTGAGAATTGAGTTAGTTAGATCAAAATTGAGACCAGATATGGAAACCTTAGGGACAAGAGGCCCTGATTAACTATATACAAACTTTCGGTTACGTGATGCCATCAGAATTTTTGGGTCTCATTCGGTTGTCTCTCATTCCTGGTTTATACTGGAAGTCATGTTATTTCAATTCAAAACTTTCCTCTGAAAGGAGTTAGTTAGATGACAGGTACTACGCTAATGCTAGCAGGGAAAGCATGATGTACAGGAATAAGACACTACTAATTTGAGATTATGAGCATATATTTTAAAATTAAAAATAAGATTAAAAATTGCAGCTCGGCATTGTGACAATGTCATACTAAAATAACTGCTTGTTAGAATATATGTTTTTCTTTATAAATACTTTAAAATATTTTGAGTTTATTTTAGTTTAATTGAAAATTTTAAATATTATTTATGTAATTTAAAACTATATTGCAGATTTTTAATAACAAATTTTTGTTTTAGGATTTAGTTCAGTTAGTGAATGCCGACCAACCATTCTGGCTTGTCGGTTTAACAGAAATGACGAGAACTTTTGGGTTGGAATTACTAGAATCAACACTCACTACATTTTCTGATGTATTCTTTAAAGTAAGAATAATTTTGAAAATTTATTGATTTATAAATTTTTACTAGTTAATCTTTCATATATGATATGGTTTAAAATATTAATTATATAAAACTGTACAGAAATACACTTAAATTAGTCTGTTAAATTTTAGTTGATTGGCAATTAAACATATAAATAAGTTGCTTTTTTAGTCAGTTTAAGAAAGAATTTTTATTGGGAAAACTCATCGGTAATAAACATTGCCCACCAGTGGTCGAGTGAATAAAACCACCAAATACTGTCAACTGGCTGCAGGTTAGCACCTCGTCAACAGACTGACTGTGTTTTCCATATTTCCACATTTGTAACATTTCAATAAGGTGCAAGTTTCCTTTAGAAAGTTGGCTTGGAAGTCATCCCCTTAGCAGATTGCCTGCATGCCGCATTGCCACATATGAACAAATAGTAATAAACAATAGATTACTATAAATTTCCTTTAAAATAATTTACACAGCTAATAGCTTCTTACCAGGGCTGTGGAGTTTTGGTGTTTTAGCCGGAGTCTGAGTCGTCAAAAAATCCGCCGACTCTGACTTCTTTCTGCTTCCCAACTTGTTATGTATATAAAACGGAAAAGTATTGAAATCATGTCAAATTTGACCCTCCAAGTTGTCATTGCAAATCTACACGTACATTTGGAGACCTCCCAAACCCCCCAAAAAAGTCAATAAAAGGGGAAAAATTCACGTGTGTATGTGTGTTGGCGTCTAATTTGTTTAATTTCTTTATTTTCTGTTCTGAGATATTAAACAATATCTCAGAATGGATAAAGTTTAAGAAACGAAATGTGGCACTGTAGCTTGCATATAAAGGGGCATTAATACTATTAAATTTTGGTTCTTAATTAAAGGTCGACAGGGTGAAGACATAAAAGGGGTCATCTGTCATATCTCTTAATGAATATTTTAGTCGTTATTAGCGTTCAAAATTAAAAAAAAAAAAATAAAACTCGTCTCTACCCTCAAAGTAAGCTTTTTTGTCATTTTATAATAGTACAGTAAAACCCAGTAAGACGTTCTCGCCTATGATGTTAGAATGTATATGGAGACATGATTTAGTTCAACCACTCCGACGCTTAATAACTAACTCATGTGTTAAACCATCTGACTCTAATTCTAACCACTCTGACCACAGAAATTATTAGGCTTCAAACAGGGTGATCAAAATCATGCCCACCCCACACAGTCTAACATCCACACATTTAGAAAAAAACCTTGAATCTTTTGCATATCTCAAAATTTTAAGGTATCCTGAGTCCAAAAATGTAAAAATTTGGGAGGGGTCATTTTTTGACTGAGCATTACACTTTCCCTCTGTTACATATAACAGCCGGAAAAGTAAAAATATTTATATATTGAGTGTGTCATTACTTAGAGGAGTCTTTTAGCTTTGGAATAAAAAGTTTCTACATTCTATCTTTATTAGAACTCTATTTATTGAACCTTTTATTCTGAGGTCACGTGATAACATTAGAATTTTCGGGTCTCTTTCGGTAACAAGTCTGCCCCTAGTTGGAGTTGGTAGATTTTTACGTGACTCCACAGCCCTGCTTCTTATGAATAAAAGCACTTAAAGAATAAAATCTAACAAAAGATAAAACTGAAATTATTTTTTAGAAATCAAAATTTTCTTTGTCTGAAGCATTTCAAAGAATTTCCTAATTTTGTTACAAGTAATAATGTAGAAAAAATAAATAGCTTGTGTTTATGTTATATACCCTTTCATTGTTGATAGGCTATTCGTTTAATGTTTATTTAACTTGGGGAAAGAAGTATACTTAATTTAGTCTATTATAATTCTGCTTCCACTGGAGTTACATAAGAAAAATTCCAGTTACTACTTTGGGTTGTTTCTCATTTATAATTGGAGTCCATTTAAAAAAAAAAAGTCAATTTCATATCAAATGATCATTAATGTTAAGAACATTGATACCTTGGTGTGGAGGTAGGTAGTAGAGCGGTTGCAGCCAATGTTTTCAACTCAAAACATGAATGTCAGACGTCAAGCACTGCCATCTGGCAATGTTAGAAGGTTGATAATGATGTTTACTACATCTAGTATGGTGAGTAGAAGATGGGTTTAAACTTCATTTTTTTTGTGTTTGGGGTTAAAATTATGATGTATTTTATTAAAATAATGATTATTTAAGCATTTATGAATAATAATGTAAAGAAACAGATGATTTTAATCCAGAAATTATTTAATTATTCAATTTTTTCAAGTGATGTGAAGTGCCTATAGAATTTACATATATTTCTGTTCTTAATAGCTTATCATAATTCTGTAGGAGTAGGTTCTTTCACAGCATCTTCTACCATCAACAGCATAATATGTTCGTAAATTTTCTAAAAATTATTTTCCGAGCTGCTTTTGGATTTACATAAGCCACTACTTCCTCATTTCCGCAACAAAAGTATGAGGTAGTCCTATCGTATGGTAGGTGATACAATGCTAATTAAAAATTATTTAGTGTTATTAAACATACTGTAAATACTTTAAAATAATTTAATTTGTTTATTTACTTTTGCTAGTAACATTCGTCATTGTTAGATGTTTCCTCCATTTTTAAACAATATCCCATGAGTCAGTGCGCTATGTGAACATGTGACTCAATGTGTTTTACTTGAGTTCAAATGTCAAATGTGTACTTCTGCTTGCCGTACAAATTTAACGTTTGAACTTTGGCTGCAACCTCTCTAGTAAGGAAGAGTAAGAGAGAGAAATGTAGAAATTGTTGATTGACTGCAGGGAGAATATGATTTAAATGAATTTAGAATGTGGAAGGAAAGCATTGCTTTAAATACGAATGTGTGTATTTGAATTTAAATTTCAAGAGCTATGTTTCAATGAAAAATTGTGTTTTGTAAAGAATTTCACACATTTTTCGTACTTGGAAATGTCCAAAAGTGCTTAGTCGGAATTTTTGTGACTCCAGTGAAAGCATTGAAATATTACTCTAATATTATAATAATAATAAATCCATTCAAATATTTATTCCAGCATAAAGAATTCAGTTTTCTGTTAAAAGAACGTGTATGTCCTTTGGTAATTAAGTTATTTTCTCCAAATATTAAATATCGGCAAGGAATGCAATTAGCAGGACAGATTCCCACGTCAACAGATAAACCATATTTTCCTATTTCTATGAGATTATTAAGAATAGTATCAGTTTTGATTCAGAAATTCTATTCAATGTTGGTAAGTTTTCATTTTTATATATATATCTTTAAAGCATAAATATTATATTTTGAATAATTAAATCCTTTTTGTTTTTTAGGTAACCGAATGTGAAATATTTTTATCACTAATAGTTAAATTTTTAGATAATGACAAGCCAAATTGGCAAAGAGCATTAGCATTAGAAGTCTTGCATAAAATGTGTATTCAACCCGAATTAATTAAGTAAGTAATTTTTGATTAAAATACAGGTGTCTGTCACTTAATGTCTTCTTGTTTAACATTTTTCCGACAGAACGTCTTTCGGTTTTAATATGCAAACTTTATAGAATGCACATATCTCGCGATACAACATTTTTTGGCTCATCTTTATATTTACATTACAGAATTTCTGTACAATGCCTTTTAACAAAACAATATGCAGGGAAAGTCTTGTTACATTCAGCTGAAATTGGTTAGGATGTTAGTATGCTATTCAAAACATTTACATATGATTCTAAGTGTTAAGAAATGGAAAAGCATCTTAAATTAGTTAGTGATAGAAAGAGAAGACATTGTCATATCATATCAGAACCTATAGCAGAAAGCCTAAATACACTTCCTTGATGATACCTGTCAATCAATCCTTAAATTTACAGAAGTGTCAGAGTCATTGTTAAGAATGTGTTGCAATTTGCTTTTGTTTGTATTTTTTAAAACAAAAATCTCTATTAGTCCATATCATTTATCTTGTATAATAATTGTAATATTTGTGATATGTTGTGCAGATTATACATGTTAAGATAGGTTTGCATTGCAAGAATGAATGAAATGAATAATAAAGCAAAATGTTGTTTACTTTATACTATGTGTGACAAACTGATTTAGAATATGATTGTTTTGAAAAAATTTTGAACATTAATTGTGAAATGTTGATTGGTCAAAAGTTGAGATATTTTCAACTCCTAACGAACTTGTTGAACAGTTATCAAAATGGGATGAACTGGCAGTTTGTATCTACTTTGTAGCAGCTCATATGCTAATATGAACTTAGCTTTACTGCATACAAACTACTGTATCAACTGTTTTGTGATCAGAAAATATTAATCATTTTATATCTTAATATGATACTTTGTAGCTTAATTAGGTATTATATTGTGTTTTAGTTATGTTTTTGGAAATTAAATTGGGAAATATAATTATTTACATTCAAAATATTAACAATTTCTCACAGAACACCTGATTTTCAGAAACAGATTACTGACATTAAGTAGTATATGCCTGTAAATTGTAAAAGAATTTTATGGTAACTGAGAAATTACATTTTTTTTTTTTTTGTTATAGATCATTCTGTGTATCATATGACATGAAGCTTCATAGCACTAAAATCTTTCAAGATATGGTAAATGCATTAGGATCATACGTGCAGTCTTTATTTGTCAATTCATCTTCTGTTAGCCAAAGTTTAGCATCATCATTAGGAGTGAATGCTGGACAGCAAAATTCAGTTGCTACTCAAGGACAATCTCCCGCACTTGTGGCAGGAATGCCGATTGGGGCAGGAGTCACTCCGCAACCAGCCTTCTTATATCGTGGTGTTTGGTTACCTTTAATACAAATTTATCCAGTTAATACCTGCAAACCTGTTTTGTAAGTTAAAGATTTTAAAAGTCTAATGTTTTATTTTTTAATTTAAAATATCAATAANATGTGTCTCTATTTTGAAATGATATACATATATATATATATTAAAACTTTTTAATGAAAAAAATAACTGTACAAGCTATTTTTATTCCTATTGTGAAGAAATTTATTATATATAATTTATATATTCAAGTTTTCTGAATATGACGATATCAGTTTTGCAAAACCAAAAGTTATATTTCATTTATTAATGATGCAACTTTTTTCCTCTCGGATGAATTCATACAAACTTCTTTAACACTAATCTAAAATATAACTGAAGTAATACAAACAAGATTGCAGTTCTGTTTGTACCTCTCTTTGGTTGGTCTTTATGTAAAGGAGCAATTTACAAGAATTCTTTGTTAGATTAAATGGGAGATTTCCAGTTAAGTGGCAATAAAAAAATTCCCTATAAAATATGGTAATCATTTGCAAATACACTGGTGTTTGCAAAACATTAGCATTGATTGTTTTTTTTTTTTTTTTTTTTGCTGTAACTCAGGAAGAAATCATCTGGGAGACATGAAATTCAGAATATAGACACATTATTTTGTACTTAAAGGATGAAGAAAGTATACTTGTGCAAAAATGAATAGAACAGACAGTATGGAATCAAAGCTGCCTTTTTATTGTAGTCTTGCACTGCACATGTTTTTCATGCCCTCATCTCACCCATGATGTCATCATCTTACATATGAATCATTTTTCTACTGAATTGGGTGTTCATTGTACTGATCGCAACAAGCCCTTTTCTACAATTTCGTGGCTGTCTGCTTAAAAATGATATCGTTGCTTAAGTTTTGCACACCAGTGTATTTTACTAATTTGTGTAATTCTTGAAAATCCAACTGTGTAACAATACAATGATAGGCATTATCACAATTGAAATTAAATAACTGCATCTTGTAAAATTTTGCTAATTTTATTTAATTTTGTGAACTCCTATATTGACATATAGAAGCTTAAGCTTGCAGTTAATACTAAGAGTTATAATTGGTTGGTTGGTTTATTTGACACAAAAATCTTACAGGATGTACTGCACCATACCATTTGATAACTGAGAAGAAAAGTACATTAACTTATGTACTTTTCATCTTTGTGCTTGTTTAGGAAGCTAACTTTCTTGAAAAATTATAAAAAGAATAAAAGCAGATTTATTTTAGATGATGCAAAGAACTATATAGATTTGGAAAAAGTGTGAAAAATTTATTGTAATTTACTTGAGAATTTTCTGTTGAAGTTTAAATTTGAGGTTCAATTGAAAATTTATGAGATTAATTTTATAACAAATCAATTAGCAAAATTGTTATATTTTAATTTTAAAGTAAGCCCCTTCTGACATANGTTTTCATTTTTATATATATATCTTTAAAGCATAAATATTATATTTTGAATAATTAAATCCTTTTTGTTTTTTAGGTAACCGAATGTGAAATATTTTTATCACTAATAGTTAAATTTTTAGATAATGACAAGCCAAATTGGCAAAGAGCATTAGCATTAGAAGTCTTGCATAAAATGTGTATTCAACCCGAATTAATTAAGTAAGTAATTTTTGATTAAAATACAGGCGTCTGTCACTTAATGTCTTCTTGTTTAACATTTTTCCGACAGAACGTCTTTTGGTTTTAATATGCAAACTTTATAGAATGCACATATCTCGCGATACAACATTTTTTGGCTCATCTTTATATTTACATTACAGAATTTCTGTACAATGCCTTTTAACAAAACAATATGCAGGGAAAGTCTTGTTACATTCAGCTGAAATTGGTTAGGATGTTAGTATGCTATTCAAAACATTTACATATGATTCTAAGTGTTAAGAAATGGAAAAGCATCTTAAATTAGCTAGTGATAGAAAGAGAAGACATTGTCATATCATATCAGAACCTATAGCAGAAAGCCTAAATACACTTCCTTGATGATACCTGTCAATCAATCCTTAAATTTACAGAAGTGTCAGAGTCATTGTTAAGAATGTGTTGCAATTTGCTTTTGTTTGTATTTTTTAAAACAAAAATCTCTATTAGTCCATATCATTTATCTTGTATAATAATTGTAATATTTGTGATATGTTGTGCAGATTATACATGTTAAGATAGGTTTGCATTGCAAGAATGAATGAAATGAATAATAAAGCAAAATGTTGTTTACTTTATACTATGTGTGACAAACTGATTTAGAATATGATTGTTTTGAAAAAATTTTGAACATTAATTGTGAAATGTTGATTGGTCAAAAGTTGAGATATTTTCAACTCCTAACGAACTTGTTGAACAGTTATCAAAATGGGATGAACTGGCAGTTTGTATCTACTTTGTAGCAGCTCATATGCTAATATGAACTTAGCTTTACTGCATACAAACTACTGTATCAACTGTTTTGTGATCAGAAAATATTAATCATTTTATATCTTAATATGATACTTTGTAGCTTAATTAGGTATTATATTGTGTTTTAGTTATGTTTTTGGAAATTAAATTGGGAAATATAATTATTTACATTCAAAATATTAACAATTTCTCACAGAACACCTGATTTTCAGAAACAGATTACTGACATTAAGTAGTATATGCCTGTAAATTGTAAAAGAATTTTATGGTAACTGAGAAATTACATTTTTTTTTTTTTTGTTATAGATCATTCTGTGTATCATATGACATGAAGCTTCATAGCACTAAAATCTTTCAAGATATGGTAAATGCATTAGGATCATACGTGCAGTCTTTATTTGTCAATTCATCTTCTGTTAGCCAAAGTTTAGCATCATCATTAGGAGTGAATGCTGGACAGCAAAATTCAGTTGCTACTCAAGGACAATCTCCCGCACTTGTGGCAGGAATGCCGATTGGGGCAGGAGTCACTCCGCAACCAGCCTTCTTATATCGTGGTGTTTGGTTACCTTTAATACAAATTTATCCAGTTAATACCTGCAAACCTGTTTTGTAAGTTAAAGATTTTAAAAGTCTAATGTTTTATTTTTTAATTTAAAATATCAATAATACATTTTATGTAAATGCATTTTTTAAATTTGAGTTTAATAATAATAATAATACTTGCCACATAATTGTCTCACTCTGTTGTATATGGTTACAAAATCTTAAAATTTAAAGCTTGCAATTTAATTAAATGTATAGTCATAGCTATAGCAATAATAAATAATAATTTTATTTAAATAAAATATTACTTTTACAGTATTGAAATGTTAGATAAGCTAGAAGCTCCTACGATTCCTGAAGGATATGGTATTACTGTTGCGTACGCATGTCTTTTAGAAGTAATATGCAGTATTTCTAAGATAATTGAAGAACAAAATGAAAATTTGAGTGATGAACAAAACTGCTCTAAAAAATCTAATCAAGAAACTAGTGACAATCAAATTGAAGAAGAAAATCCCCAGGATGTTAAAATTTCTCCAGAATTGATGCCTCTTAAAGAACAATTAATCAATTCTTCGTGGTGTGGACTTTTAGCTGCATTTTCTTTGTTATTAGATGCAAGGTAGGTATTATTACTATAATTTACAAAATATTTTAAATTTAAAACAAATTTTATGAAATTTTAAAAGCAATATGCATTATTTTCTAATAGCATGAAACTTTTCAAAATGTATATATCGGGAGGCCAAACCCTGTCACAGTTGGAATTGTGTATATTGCCTATTAGAAATATTCAAGAGCTGCATATAACTGTTATATATAATATATAACTGTTCTAAAAGAGTCCTTTGGCTGTTTTAGAAGTTATATATTATATAGTTAAAATATTGTACTATATGGAAGCTACAGTAAGGGCCTATAAGAGCCACATGAAACTTGTGAGCCACAGTTTGGCCACTATGGGTATATAATATGATGTATAATTATAAAATATATAAATGCCAGTTGAATTTCAACAGGTTTATTTTTATATAGAAAGTTTTTGTATATTCTGTTTTCACGTGTATGCTTATGAAGTGCTTTCATTTTAATTTCAATTATTGAACGTAAAGATTTAAAAACACCAAACAAATACCAGAACACCAAACAAAGTTTAGAACGACCAAAAAATTGAACCTTTTATCACATCATACCGTACTACCATATTGAAAAATCAGGATCAAAGTAAAACTTTTTTCCATTTTAGTTCTTTTCTACTATTTAGGCACTAAGAGAGCCTGGAGAAAAGGGTCTGGTCAGGCCTACAATGGAGCAACTGGGTGGTGAGGGATGGAGCCTGACATATCCAGGACAAGACGACTCACGAAAGATTTCTGGAATTTTTCACCAGTCAAATTCAATGTCGGATATCCCAGAGTAGTAGGCTGAAGCCTTAACTGCCTTGACTATCTGGCTGGCTAAACTATAATTTAAACACTATTCTCTTGTCTGGTTGTATGCCATTTCCCCCGGTGCAATGGAATGGAACACCTCTGTCTATAATATTCTGTTTAATGATGCTATTACTTAATCTGTCTGCATTTAACATTTTAATATAATTTGTATGTGAAATTATAAATTCAGTTCTTAAATTAGAAAATTGGTGGGGATGCCAATGAATGCTTTAGTTCAAAATGTGTGAGTTGCTCATTTTTCATTAGTTAAGTAAGATCGCTTAATTCACACTTTGGAAGAAATCATTTTATCATTTTATATGATGATGATGGTTACACAAGATCTTTTTAGTAGAAATATACAAGTTAAATTGGAAAATATTGAATAACAAATTCAAGTGAACAATAGATGATGTCGAGATCAGCATCACTGACTCACTTCTATATACATAATTGGATAAAATGGATGAACTAGTAACTGTAGTTAATATGCTGAACTAGTCAATACACCTTTAACATTGGGTGAAATTTAAAGAACATTAATATTTTTGATCCACTTAACAGGCCATCTTTAAGCATGGACAGTTGAAAATGGAATGACAGCATTGGTAAGAAAGATGGAATAGACTAAACTAGTGAGGGAGGTGCACTAAGACGTATGTCCCCCCTGTTTATGCTATCCCATCTTTTTTCCTTACTGACACTGTTGTATATCATAATAATAACAATAATAAGTTATTGATGGCTGGATAATCAAGCAGCCAAGCCTACCATTCTGGAGACTCTGGGATTAAATCTAGATAGATTGAGAAAACACCAAAAATTTTTGGAGTGATACATCCAGATATGTCGGGCCCTTCCCTTATCACCCAGCGCCCCATTGTGGTCCTGGCCGAACACATAATGGGCTTGCTAAAAATGCTATTCAGGCTATAAAAAATAAATAATAGTTGGGCTCAAAATTGTGACTAATGAATATTGTATATATTTTTTCAGTACTGACGAAACAGCCACAGAAAATATTCTGAAAACTATACAGACTTACAGTAGTTTATGTGGAACTCTGAATATGACAATTCCAAGAGATGCCTTTATTACTGCAATGTGTAAAGCTTCGTTACCTCCACATTACACACTAACTATTTTGAATTCGAATGTTCCTAAAGGTAAAATATTATCTATCTAAAACATTTTTTATTGTTTCAGGTTATTTTTATTTAATAATGATTATTTATTAGGACACGGAAGAACTAACAGTCAAGATTTCTGCCATCCGAGTCCACCTACCATACCACCCGGACAACATCCATTAGGTTTATATTTAGGATGCACGGATAGTTCTGAAATTAGACAACAAGTAGTTGCTGTAGGAACGCCACTTCCTACGGCTTCTTTACCTCTCGGTGCTCAACAAGGACCCGTAATGGTAATTACATCGTAATATGAATTTATTTTATCATCATAATAAGTGTTATATTTAATAAATATTATAAAACTGTTTAGTTAACTGCTAAGAATCTTCAGTGTATGAGAGCAGTTCTAAGTCTTGCTCATTGTCACGGAGCAGTTCTGGGCACGGCATGGCATCTTGTACTAACTACATTACAGGTAATTTAATAATCTTTCAGAAATAATTTGATTTTACAAAGTAATCATAAAGTATTTTTAGTTAAATTTAAATAATTTTTAACATTAATATAATATGCGTTTAATTAATATGGGATTAATTGCTGTTAGTTGTATTTTTGGGAGGATTGTCCATTGTTACATTGCTTTAATTTTTTTAAGAATAAAGAATAGTATAGTGCAGATAATAGTCTTTTACCTGAATTCATTTATTTGAATTAATTTCTATCATAAATAGAATTGTAAATTTAAAAAGTAATTGTTTATTTCTGCATTTGTCTGATGGTTGAGATGTTTTCTACCAGCTCCAATTTAATATTCAGTAAAGAAAATTGGATAAAAAAGCAACAGAATATTGACAAAATAGATTTAATGTGGTTTGGATATGTTTATGATCAAATTAAATGATAAAATGTATAAGATATAATGAAGCAAGAGCATATGAGAGAGGAAAAGTTTTGTTTGACAGGAAATTTCTCAATATTCAGTTTAGTTGATGAAAGAAATATGATTTACATAGATTAATAATGCAGGTTGAGAATTCTTTATCTGAAATTCCAAAAACTAAAGCCTCAAAGTTTTTTGGGTGACAACACAATTCACCATAAATGGAAAATTTCCATTTATGGCGAATTGTATCAGTGTTCTTCCTGTGCCCTTATTGCCAGGTGATCCACCTGGCTGATAAACTTCACAAGAAGTATATTTAAATACACCAAAGGTGTGGCTTTTTGTATTCCTTGAATGTAGTTCAATTTCAATTTTTAATACAAGTTTGCCTGAAGACATTCAAAATTTAAACAAATATGCATTGTTTCAAACAGATCAATTAACACCTCTGTGGATATATCAAATTATTTTCACACATCTTTAGTGGGTATGTTTAAAAAACATAGACATATAGACGTGAAAATTTTTACCTGCCAATAGACTGGCAAAAATTAATAAAAATCTCATAATAAGCAACATAAAAAAAGTAATCAAATCAGACTAAGGTAGATTCAGATAATACAAATATTCCAAAACCTGAAACTTCTGCACCCAAGTATTTCGGATAAAGGCATCTTGAGCTGCGTTTTGATGACAATAACTTATTGAAGATTACAGAAATTAAAATATATTTTCAGCACTTAGTATGGATACTAGGATTAAAACCATCTACTGGAGGTAGCTTAAAAGCAAGCAGATCTGCAGATGCTCCCAATGCCGTGATTACCACGGCTGTTATGGCAGATTTACCAGTGTTGTCAGCGATGCTATCTCGTCTCTTCGAAAGTTCCCAGTAAGTATCATAAGACTAAATCCTAAATATTTCTAAAGTAGCAATTTAAATCTTTTTTAAACTCACAAAAATCAAATACTTCCCAGCATGAAATTAATTTTTTTAATTTAAAATTACCTGCTTTAAATAAAGGTAATTTGGCATACATTAATTTTCACACTATTTTCTTTTGAAATGCGTCCAGTTACGTACCATTGGCAGGCACATTGTCTAGCGTCTTTCAAAGTTCCCAGTAAGTCACACATTCTCTCTTAACTAAATTAATAGTCAACTCTTTCTGCTATGGTTGTGTGGCAGTAGTTGTGCCCGGCTTGCAGGGAATGCTGTGCAGTGCAGCTTTTATAGCATGCAAAATTTTGGTTGACTAAAGGTCTTTTATTAATTATCTAAGTGTTTAATATTTATTTATTACATGAATCTCTTCTTTATACAGATATTTAGATGATGTTGCTTTGCATCATTTAATTGATGCTTTATGCCAATTATCTACAGAATCAATGGAATTGGCGTACAATAATCGAGTAAGTTTTTATTACTTGCAACATTAGAATGCACGAGTCAAACTTTTGTATAGAGATTTAAATATTGCAACCCTGTTTGAAATATCTAGAATTTATGGAAATTTATTTCTTTGTACAATAAAAAAAAATATTAATAATAAGTCAAACCTTCTGCACTATTTCTAGCAAACAGTTTAATAAATTTAACGGAAGGTGTGACTTACTATTAGTAGGTTGCAGCTCAGCACATAGAGAATTGTAAAAGTACGAACTTTGATGAATTTTGACAAATTTACTGTAATCTTTGTCAATGTAATAACTTTTATAATGAGGTAATTTGGCAACTTTCTGTTCCTTGTTTTAAAACAGTTTCCGAATTTACTTATGATACATAAATTACAGATTCAGAATGAATTTTTTAACAATAGATATTGCTTTAGAATTAATCATATAAATTAATTTGAGTATTATTGATTATGATATGGTGTGTTTGAAAAGTTATTGTATAGTGAGTAATTTGTAATGACATTGTTACACCTACAGTATTGCATACAAGAACTAAGGTGTATATAATATCATATGGTCAACTGGTATCGAATGGACAACCTTACAGGTCTTGTATGCAATACCATGTAACTGTAATGTCATTAAAATTTCTCATTGCATGGTAACTTTTCTAATATGCTGTATATTAATTTTGCCAGTTTTAGGATCACGGGCAATTTTTGTCCTCTGGTTGTGTTATTTAGAATACACTTTCTTACGATAATTAAAAATTAAATTTGTTAATGAAACTATTACATTTTCAGAAAATTTTCAAGAATACGGTAAAAATATTCATTGAATATTATTATAAATGCATTGTTTTTGAATAATTATGCATCAAATAGATAATACAAAAGTTTGACTTAATTCTTAATCTGTATATTATAACTTGAAATATTTATTATAACTGTTCTGTAATTGTAAATATTTTCATGTGTTATTTCACAGGAACCATCATTGTTTGCTGTTGCAAAACTTTTGGAGACGGGACTTGTAAATTTGAATCGAGTAGAGGTTTTATGGAAACCAGTATCCAGTCATCTTTTAGAGGTAAAATAAAGTGATTAAATTTCATTATCATCATCATTAATTAGCAAGAATTCTTTATTTATATTGTTTGATTGAAGTGGTTATAAAATTATTAGTGTTATCATTTATTTCTTAAGATTTTATATAGTGGATTCTCATTAATATCAGCCCTTATGGGATTACTTGTAAAGGTTAACATTAACTAATTATTGATTAACTGATGAACAATTATGCAAATTCAGCTACAAAGAAGGTTATATGGTACAAATACAGTAATATTTTACTATACATTTCATTATAAGAATATAATTTCTGTTTTCAGATGAATGTTTTATTTCAAGAATCACAGAAAAATGTTAAAGTAATTATTATATATATATAACAAAAGATTCTTGAGCAAAAACATTCATTTAAAAGTATCTGTTAAGAAAAATTAACTTGTTTTTCTTAATTATGATTTTATTAATGTATCAATGTAAGTGCACATTCAGAATTTTATTCAGATTGAATAAATTGAAGAAGACAGTCAATGAAAAGAAGAGTCACTTTTTAAGTAAAAACTGCTTTATCATCATGTTCTTAACGCTGCGCATAGAATGGCAAAATTAAGACAACAATTAGAGTTGATAACTAGACACATGTTTCGCCATTTGTCTCTTGACCTTGTCTACAAATCTGATTGGTTGAGACTGTCGTCTTAATTTTGCCATTTGTGTGCATTGGACCTTTAATTAACAATTTCACATGATTACTTTCTTGATTCTTATTATTTGAATGTATTTTTTAACTTAGTTTGGCATTGTAAAAGCAAAAATCTTCAATGCAATTGTACAGTAAAAAGAACAAACAATACTTTTATATAATATGCATGATACCTGTTGAAACTTTTTAAACTTTTGAAAAAATTATTCTGAAATTTCAAACACAGAAGCAAGCTAAATTTGTTTATATTTTGTTGAAACTTTCAGAAAGCAATAATTATTAATAATTTTAACGTGTGTGTGTGTATAAGCAAAAGGCACATTGACATTAATCAATATTGCTTGGTACATTACAAACATACTTAATTAGAAAGAAAGGTCAATGTATAACTGTTAACTGGGTTTCTTTTAAATGAAGTTAAGCATACATCGATGTACTGGGTTTCTGCCAGGATGTCAAACACCAATGATATCAAGCTGATGCTGATGCTGATGAGAATCCACTTTCTGTAATTATAGATAATATTATTGGTTTAATGTTGTTTGAAAGAAACATTTAAATTAAAATACTTATAAAACTGCTTATTATAATCATGTATCGATTACTGTTATCAAATAAATAATAATTTTTAAGCTATCTTTCTACACTGTTTCTCAATATATGGCTGCCAATGCATGGTTAAGCTACCATTTTTAGTTTTAACTAGTGCTTTAAATCTTAATTGTTTTAATTGCCTTTTTTAATAGTAAGTAATTTAAATTGCTGGAATTTCTTACTTCAATTATAGGCTGGATGAATTGCTGCTAATTAATAATAATAATAATAATAATAATAATAATATCCTTAAGTTAAACATGTTTTTTAATTGCATTAACATATCTATAATATCAGAGTCAATAAAACTAGAATTTCCACTAATTATAGTTGTATTTTATAATTTAAAAAATTTTGTGTATTAATTTACATATATTGTTTATTTTAGGTGTGCCAGCATCCTCATATACGAATGAGAGAATGGGGTGCTGAAGCTGTAACGTATTTAGTGAAAGCTGCTCTTGCAAATAATTATGATCCCCCTTTGAAAGAAAATAAGGTAATAATGGTTTTTAAAAGTTGATATAATGAAAATTATACAAACTGGAATAGATTTTATTACAGTTCATGCATGTGTTATATATAAAAATGCATGGTAATGTATTATAAATTTAATTGCCATGCTTTGATGCTTTCTTTCATTGATGATATCGATTTATGCATTGTGATTTAAAGTAAACTTTTCAAATTAAAAGTTTTTCTACATATTATGCATGTTTTTCACTTAATTGAATGATATTTTATTGAATTATAGTAAATTATTCATTTACATTTTCATAATTAACATTGAAATATAACTTTATTAGAAATGTGTTATTCATAAATATTGTATTTGATACATTGTTAAATTTTATATAAAAGCTATTTAGGTTTAAAATGATCCGAGTTTTTATTTGGAAATCAAGAAAGAATTAGAAAAAATTATATGTTTGGTCGTCTAGAATTCGACCATACCACACGATACTAAAGAATATAGAGGAATAGTTAAATACTGTGATTTACCGACTCTTTAAAATGATGGCACGGGCTATTTTTCTAGAATTGTTTCAAATATTGCATTTGATGAGGCATTTAAATGGGAATATTAAAATAGCTTGCTTAATTAAATCCGGCTGATATTCTTTTTACTTTCAATGTGAAGTTGTCGATCCCAATAAAATATATGCATTTATTAATTTTTACTTGATAAATGATAGGACCAAAAATTCAGTAACAAATCTAAGTGCTCTTACAAGATCTAGATAAAACAATGTTTATTCAATGCTATGCTAATATCTTGATTTTGGTCAAGTGGCAGAAGCAGTCAACCTATTACTCTGGAGAACTTTGGATTAAATCTGGCCAATCAAAAAATCCATCTCTCACCATATGGCCAACTGTGGGTACCACCAAATCAATAATGGTATAAGTAAAAAGATTTCATTAGTTTTTGCAGCATATAAAATAAAAAAGTTTTGGATTTAAATTTGTTCTTCCCTTTTTTTTTATAATTGTAAATGATATTATTTGATATTGTGATTGATGACATAACTGTGATACCTTGTAAATTATTATTATTATTCCAGACAAACATTGGCCTATTTTTGTCAATTCTATAATATCGGTATATAAAAATTGGTATAAACAAATTGGGGAAATGCTTAAAATCAATATAATATTGATTGAAAGGCAATGTTTACAACAGTTTTTACAAAAACCAGTCTTTTATATTAAACTGACAATTTTTAAATCTTCATTGATTGTTTNTGCTTGTTTAGGAAGCTAACTTTCTTGAAAAATTATAAAAAGAATAAAAGCAGATTTATTTTAGATGATGCAAAGAACTATATAGATTTGGAAAAAGTGTGAAAAATTTATTGTAATTTACTTGAGAATTTTCTGTTGAAGTTTAAATTTGAGGTCCAATTGAAAATTTATGAGATTAATTTTATAACAAATCAATTAGCAAAATTGTTATATTTTAATTTTAAAGTAAGCCCCTTCTGACATAATGCATTTATTCCATCTTGTCTTTCTTGCATTGTAGCATCCTTCAAAGCCATTTTGGATCTTCTCAATAGTTTCAAAATTCACACACAAAATTCAAAATGAAGATCTTTCACTTTTGACGACAATTTCTAATTTCCATTCATTGATATCGAAGAATGACAGTCTGTACGTGTTCAAGATTATCACCCAAAATTGAATTAAGAATAAACTACACTGTCTTTCAACATTAAATTCATTTACTTGAAAAGTAAGTACAAACAAATACTTCTGACATTTCAAAATGTCATCTTTGGTCAGAACGTACATTAACATGTCATGTGTGCTCTGCCTGAAGATGTCTTTCATCATTAAAGTCATTTATTTTTCAAGTAAGGGACTTTAACACCAGAAGACAGTGTAATCTATTTGTAATGTTAGTTTGGCTTCATTAGAGAGCTCATTTCATTACACCCAAAGTTGAAGTTGAGGAACACCTCGATCTTTGTTCATTCTTCTGAAAACACTTTATGCTAATGAACACAGGACAGAACATCACCATCATATGCAGTCTTTAATGCATCATAAGTTTCAGTTGCACTTTTTTTTTTATTTCACATATAAGTTCATTGAATATTATTGTTTCATAGTTTTCTTTATCCTTCTGTAACCACTACTTAAAACATATGCATACCAAATCCTCTGGTGTCAACATAACAGGTATTGCTGAAGGTTAAAACTTGCATCAAATGTTCAGGGAAGATTACATGATTGAGTATTATGTAAAAGAATGGCAGCGTCGTCATAACACAATACAGATTTAGTCTTATTACTTTTCAATTAGATCTTGTAAAAAAATTTGTGTAAATTACTCCTTTATTAAGAAGCAATTGCAGAGAGATACGCAGAGAGAAGTAATTGCACAGAGAGATCTTGTTAAACTAGTGGTGCTCAAGTTTTTTGATTGACGGATCAAATTGCACTCGAGCTGTAGGTGGGTGAGCTATGGATATTTTGTTTATTATGTATAAAGCCAAAAGTAGGCCTATTTCTATCGTAAGTGACGTGCAAATTACGTTTGTGGGTCAAATTAATGCACCTAATTTGGAAACTGGGTTAAATCATTAGTTGTTTAAGATAGTTTGTCTGATTTAATCTGGAAAAAGTTAGCTTAATTCAGTTATTAATAAATGAAATATTAAAATTGCCAGAATAAAGAACTTAGTTAATTTGTAATTGTTGTTAACTTCATAACTCATTAATTTTAATATATATTGAAAACTTAAATTTATTATTAAATAAACAAATTTCAAGTAAGTCTGTTTTGCATTTTTTCTTACTAAATATAATTAATGTTACTGAATTTATTATTTCAATGTATTTAAAAAATAGTTTATTTGAAAATAATAATTAATAATAATAATAATAATAGTAATTAATATTTTGTTGTTTTCAACTTATACAAATTACTGATTTTACCAAATAAGAATATCAGATGATAAAACATAGCAACTAAAACAAATATAGATAGATATTAATCCATAATAATATCCATAGATACTAATGTTAGAAGGTTAACAGCTGAATTTTTTCAATTTCATCTTAACGGAAGGAAACTTGGATAATTTGAAGCTAATCGATGGCACAGCTTACTTGTTATGCCCACACAACCAAGGATAGAGAATTAAAATTAACCAGTTAACATTCACTTTAAGTACACAAGCACTTATTAACTTCTAACTGTTGATTCTTGCTTGCGAATATGGATGTGTCTCTATTTTGAAATGTCATCTAATTTGTGTATTTGGCCAGCTGGAGGGCGGGTGTCGGCTTACTTCTCTGGAGGATTTGGGGTCAAATCAGGGCAGGCAAAACACTCCAGAAAATTTTTCTGTGCAGTTTGTTTTAAATGCGTTGGGCTTGTCACTCAGCTGGCCTGGAAAAAGTGTCCTCTTAATGTCCACGGGGTAGAAAAGTAAAAAAGAATTGTATACTATATGAAAATTCAGATTGAGTCTGTTGAAATATGTCAATGACAAATTTTCAGGCTAAAAATTTTTAATCGGAGTATTTTAATTGAATTTGTTGACTGCAATATACTTAATAGATAATTTCAAAGACACTTTTTACTTTAATTAATTGCAAATTTAATTAAAAGGAAATTTGTTGTTTTTTGAATAGTATTGCACATATTTAGTTTTCTACAATTTTTAGGATTAGATGCACTTAAATTTACTCTCTCTCTACACACTAGAATTATAATTTCCCATATAGTCTTTGATGTGCTCTTGGCAGTTATATTTTTATTAAAATATATTTAAAGTTATAAATATGAATAAAATTTTTTCTATCTTTTGTACTTTATTGTAGTAATGAAAAAAAATAATAATTACAATAAACTTCCCAAAGCCTGATTCATTGATACTAAACCAAACAATTGCCGTAATTAATTGGGCTATTATTTTCTAATTATTAATAATTAGATATTAAATAATTTGATATTATTAACATATTGAAATAAATAAGATAATAGATATTAAATAAAATTATTAACCGAATAAGTCATATAAAGTAATTAAGTAATCGGGATATTCGAATTCGAGAAGTGATATTCACCCGTCTCTAATATTTATAATTGAAATACAACTAAACACAAAATTAGATGAAGCAACAGTTATATACATAATTTTTAGTGTAGAACATCAATATATAAAATATCAAGCATTAAACATACACTAAAGAACCTATTTATGAAGCCAGAAATACATTTTAAAACATACCTCTGGTTTCGTAAATAGCTTGAGAGTATGGTTGGTGCCAGATATAAACCTGTGGAGCCTGTATCATTCACCGACTCATTTAAAAATATAAACTTAATATTATATAAGTTACTATAAATAACAAAATACGTAAGCAGAAATATTAGTACAGTGAAATCCCATATAATGCAGATTTGTATAATGAGATGAAAAATTGTGACTAGAGTCCAGAGGTATACATTTTTTTTCTTCAACTTCTATGCTTAGGTTTAAACTTGGATAAAATCATCTGATAATACAGGTCTTGATAACACAATTTCCCATAACGGAACGTATCCACTCGTTGTACGGGACTTTACCATGTAATTTCTTATCTCCTATGTATTTTGTTTTAATATAAGAGTTATTATGAGAAATATTTGTTCTTTAATTATTTAAAACATAATTAAGAAATATTTTGTTATTAAGTCAATAAACTTTACACAATATTTAAACTTGTAAACGTATTTAAAATGATTTCAGAAATTACAAATACTTTTGTTAACTCCTCTGCAAGAACTCTCTAACATACCTCATCCGGACATTCGACAGAAGCAGTTAGACTGCGCTTTGCAAGTTCTTCATAGTACAGGAGAGTTTATTTCGAGCGGATGGCCGCAGATCTTGGACATCATTGCGGCTATCTCAGAAGCGCAGGGGTAAAAATTTTTGTTTAAATACTTTCCGGTTTGGTTACCTTTAATCACAATTAAACATGAATTACAATTTCAGAGAAGAATTGATCCGCTCAGCATTTCAGTGCCTTCAATTTATTGTTGCTGATTATCTGCCAATTATGCCATGTATGTGCCTAAGACAGTGTGTGGATACGGCTGCAAAATTTGGTTCTCAGAGCCAAGAATTAAATGTTTCATTAACCGCTGTTGGATTGCTGGTATGTTCAGAGTAGTGTTGTTTCTTTTATTAGGAAATAAGTAATATTTTTAAGCAGTTGTACATACAAAAATTGTATTTGGAATGAAATATATATTTTAATTACTTCATTAGATATGATATATTTGATCTTATTTTTGTTTAAATATATCTATTATTATTATGATTACAATTTGTTAAGGTAATATATTTAGTACAGAGAAGAAATCAAGAAGAATAAACTAAAAAATGCTATTTTTACACTATAGCCTCCAATATTGTTAATGATCACTGTCTCGAGAACTTGTTCATATTTATTGAAGTGAAAAAAGGGGGTTACAGCATAAGTAGACCTAAAAATATAACACGAATAGTTATTTCTTGTTGAATGGGATTAAGGCTTGAGGTGGCCCTATGAAGTATTACTTCGCTAACCCACCTCGAGCCTTACTAGCAGCTTTGCGGTGTTTGGCATAGAGCAACGAGTTTCTTCAAGTATTCTAGACCAAACTCTTCTCATACACTTCTGTAGTCTAATAATAATTTATTTTCAGGTCTCCTCTTTGCAGTTTTCATGCACATAGTAAGCCAGTGAGGTTGAAATCAATTCTTTCCTGGCCAATTTAGGCAATGCTTCTTGCAGCAAATAGTTTTACCTAAACAATTTGTACATCAGCTTAAGTGGCAATAATGCTAACAACTAAAGCAATAATGCTTCTGTGTGCATGTGCAAATGTTAGTGTCTATTTTGCATTGTATCTCAGGACTGAATGAACCAAAAATTTGGAAACTTGGCAAGCTTTTGTTGTCATTTCAATTTTATATTGTTGTTTAATTAAAAAATATCAGACTTCTGATTCTCTTAACCTTCTGTTCGAATGCTGGGAAAATCAAATGAGTTCTTTCCAACTTTTAAATTTAAAATGTGGGAAATACTTAATTTATATGTAATTTTAAGATATGAAATCAAATAAAAAATTAACATTTATCAAAAATGTTATGTAAATATAGGTTTGTTTCCAGGATTTTTGTTTCATATAAACTTGTTTTCTTCATTCATAAAACTAGTCATTTTATTATTATACAAACATAATCTAAACTACACTTTTATTTAACATCACATCTGTACTTTTTTCTAGTGGAATATCGCAGACTATTTATTTCAAAATCAAGAAAAAATACATAAACTGTTAGACGAAAATATGGACGATGCCATTGCTAATCAGTCAAGTTCCCTTCCTCCATTTGACAATCTGTGGATGTGTCTCTTCACTTGTTTGGGAGACTTGTGCGTCGATTCGAGGCCCGCTGTAAGGAAAAGTGCGGGGCAGACTTTATTTTCTACGATCGGAGCGCACGGCTCGTTACTACAGCAACAGACTTGGCAAGTTGTGCTGTGGCAGGTATAAGATTTACTTAATGTCGGAAAATTTCATTTATTTTTGTGCAAATTTCATACAAGATTTCATGGCTAGGTATTATTTCCATTGCTGGATAGAGTTAGAACACTTTCTGGTTCTGCATCTACAGATAAAATAAGTGATATGGGAGGAAATATTCTTATTCATCATTCCAGAAATACTGCTCAGAAACAATGGGCTGAGACTCAAGTAATTTATTATGTTATTTTTATTGTAATTGCACTTATTTATTTAAAGAAAGACTAATCTTTTTATTGGTTTTTAGGTTCTTACTCTTTCGGGAGTGGCGAGGATGTTTCATACTAAGAGAGAGATCCTTCAGAATCTCGGAGATTTTCCGAGAGCTTGGGCTCTCCTCTTAGAGTTTATCGAGAGTTCTTCCCTTAGCAAAAATAATGAAGTATTACTTTATAATTTAGATATTAAATAAGAAAATTTTTGCATAAATAATTTAAAAATCTTTAAATCTTAACTTTTAGGTTTCATTTTCTGCACTGAAAAGTTTTCAAGAAATATTAAATATCAGTAGATATCCGAATATTGATGGAAAAATTCAAACTGAAGTAAAAACTGACCCACAGAAAATGTAAGTAAATATAATACTCTCAATAAATTCTAAGAGTTTAATTCAAAATTTAAAAAATTCTAATTCAATAAATTCTAAAAATAAATAATAAATTCAGAATATAAGTCCTAATCTTCTAATTTTAGAGATAATTTAACACCATGGATCACAGCTTGGAAAGTCTGGTATAATATAGGAATAGAAAGTACTAAGCCGCCTCCCGATAAATTAGTTGATGATGCTAACATTCGAAATGATTTTTCTCTTCTTTACATACCGTCGCAACCATTTTTAACTGCCCTCATTCAAATATTTCCATATTTATTCCAACATATAAAAAACAGGTGATTTTTTTTTTGTTTTTTTAAATTTCATTATATTTTCTATTGAAATTAAATTTTGTTGTGTATTAATTTACTTAACTATTGTATAATTTTATTAGATTTGTAGCTTTAGATTTACAAAAACTCTCTACGGTTCTACAGAATGCTATTGCAGTTCCCGTTCACGGTGAAGCGTCGCCTTTTATTTTACCTTCGTTAACTGAAGTAGTTCTCACTCCTTTGCAGGAATCTGTTTTACAAGCAATGGATATTCTAATAAAGGTAATTATTATTACTTTTGTGTTTGAAATGCTAAATAAATGAATTGGTCATGATATACAATCAATCAATTAATTGATGATGATTTTCAATTTTAAAGTGGCAAAAATATTGCTCTAAACTATATTCGAGTCCAGTTAAAGTTATAAAAAACACACACACTTCTGAATCATAAAAATAAAATTCCAGAATAGTTTAAAGCAGATTAAAATACAAACGTTTTTGATCTTCTATGTAGATCAAAAACGTTTATATTTTAATCTGCTTTAAACTGTTCTGGAATTTTATTTTAAGGTTCAAAGGTGTGTATTTTTATGATATAATATATTCCAGTCTTACAGTGTTTAAACCAATTAAAGTTTTATCCAATTTCAATAATTGTCTGTGGTATATATCAAGCAGAGTTAAAATGATAATAAAATTTGGTATGATGATTGTTAAGTGATGATAAATGCCAGTAAAAGAGTGACCTGTCATGTTGCAGCCCACAAACTATGCATGGGAATTAAATGTTTGTCATGATTGTAAATAATTGATTAGTTGACTGCTTGAAAACAATTGACTAATAGATTTATATCAATCGTTTTTATCATATTCAACTGAATCAATCAGGAATTACTTTTATATTTTACTGATTTTAGATGATTTTGATTGTAAGTTTTGCTGTTTAGAAACGGAAATTGAACATTAACTTCATAGAATTCATAAGAGTTTACTTAATTTACTACCTTAATAATATACTTTTTACCCTATTACTATACTATATTTTATTACTTTAATATATTCTTACTGATATTTTAATATTTATCTTTATGTAGGAAGCTGTAAATGGTCATGATAATTTAAAGATGATGATTCCTGCAATATTCAATCAGTTATTAGTTTTTTCTTGTTATGCTTGTCATGCTCCATCCTTTGGAAAATTAAGAACAAGGTCTCCAAATGTTAAGCAATCAATGGTAAATATTTTATATATATATATATATGTTCTCATTCATTGTTTCTCTTTAATTTCTTATTGATATAGTTTATTCTTATTTATAGACTGATTGGGTTACAATGAATTTTGTACCTTTTGGTGAAAAATCACTTGAAATGGTTGTAACATTATATCAGCAAACAGCTCAACAACAAATTGTGATCCAATCACAAGTTTTACATTCCATTTTAAAAGTAAGTAAAATATTTTTTTTATATAAAAGGTACATATTATTTTATTCTTGATGATTATAAAATTTGGGTAACATGATATGTGATATATAAAGCCTTATATATGATACACAAACCTTATTGTTTTTACTACAGTAGAGTCTCGGAAACTTGACTCTCAATAACTCAACATTTCATAAAAATTTATTGTGTTGTTTGAAAAAAAAAGTGTATCTAATTTTTACTTCTATAACTTAACATTGGGATTAAACAAGTTATTGTTCTTCACTGGCATCAATATCACACTTTAACAAAGAATAAAACAATTTTTCCAAGGTCAGCAAAATGCAAATGTCACTAACTCAAAAATAACCACTAAATAGACAATATTTTTTAAATTAAAATTTAAGTACAAATAGAAATAATCACTATTGGTACATATTTAATATGTATATGAATTTGTGCATATAATACCTTTATGAAAATTTCACTATTTAGACTAGCATCATTTCTATGCCGCAAAACTTGTCATTTTCAATAACTTATCGTCGTCTCAATCAACATTAAGTCAAGTTTGTGGGAGTCTATTGTAATTATGAAAATCATATTTAATTAATTCATTCTTAANTTTTTTTCTCTCTTACTCAATTTCTGATATTATTTATAATTTTAATAAATTTTTCAGAAAATTAATATGGTCTGCAATGAAACAAGATAAATATAATTTAATGAGAAGTGATACCAATGGACAAAATATAGAAAATTTTTTCTCATTAAGTAATAATTGTCATTCATCAAAATCTGATATACAAAGAAATCAAATTGGACATTCCTATAATTGTTCATCATCATTGTTTGTTAGAAGAGCATTCACAATAGACAGATCAAATATATCTCATCCAGAATTGCTTTGGGTTGATGGAAATGATGGACATATTTGGGCATCTGATCTAAATGGTTGCAATTGCCGAATTTTAGTTAATGCTAATGAAAATAAAAATATTGGTAAGTATTTAAATAGTTTTAAATTTGTTTTGTAATAATGAATATATAATTACAATCATTACAATAATTTAAATGAATATAAAGTTTATTGAAAAATATTTTGACTTATAATATATATTGATGATGATTGTGAATGATCAGTAATTTTTAAAAAATTATATTCTTTTGGAATAATGCATTTCCATAATTTATTCTATTGTAACAAATGTTTCTGAAAAAAAGATGTTAGAATTTTTAAAATGTTGAATATTATATTATTTTTTGTTATTTGTATGTCATTAACTAATAACAACAGCTACAGAACTGGGCACTAGTATTATCTGAGTAGGATGAAATCCACACACATAATAATAATTTATTGCAAAATGAAAATTGGAATCTAGTCTTTTAAATCTATATTTTTTTATATTTGATNTTAGATCATTATTTTAAAGTCTACTAATTATCTATAAAGATTATTATATAAAATTTGTATTATTTAGTTTTGTGTATTTCAAGTAATGAATTTTGTCATCATTAAGTAATGAACAAATAATATGACAATGGATGAGAATAGCCAGAGATAAAGTTTTTGATGATTGAGATACCAAATAATATGCAATTTAAACTAATTAGAACAAAAATTAAATCAGTTTTAATATATTACAAATGGTATCTCTGATTTATAACTAACAAAAGAAAAATTATGTAATTCAAAATTTAATCTATCCATGAAATAAATATATTCATATTTGATAAGTATTTTATATTCTGGTACTAAATGTACAGGATGATTCCAAACTATGGGAGTGGGTTCCTGGCAGGATAAAGAACAAAAATAGACCCATTGACATGTTAAGAAATGTACTATTTTCCAGTATCTAGACACCACCTTCCCCGGCAGATCAATTGGTTAAGGGGCTGTACACCAGATTTGTCAGATCCTAATCATTGTGATTTTTTTATTTGTGGGGCATCTGCGAAATGTCATGTACATTGAGCCAGTTTCTGATGTAAGGATATTGGAGAAACGTAAATGTAGCCTGTAACACTTGCTTGGATGCAAGCTAGAACATCTAAAAGAGCACATCGGTTTATGACCACATGCATAAACTGTGACTCAGATATGTATACCATACTGTTTTGCAAACCTATATCCAGTTTGTGATTCCCAGTGGTGTTATCTATGTCTACACAGTGCATTCCTGGATATATATTAATGGGATAATTTTTTGTTCTTCAGCCAGGAATCCATTCCTGAAGTTTGCTCCCATAGTTTGGAACTAGGCTATATAAGTTTGTTCTCATTAAAAACTACGCCCCTGAAAAACAAACTTTTGTAGCCAATAATGTGTATTTGTATATTTTGTTAAGCAAAAAGTATTGTGGTAACTCCAAACAGTTCTTTTATAGTATATGGAATATGAATAAAAATATTTTTATATCATTTGGCACGCATCTATAATCATTAAGATTTGACTAATGATTAATTCTGCAGAAAAATTATCTGTAGGAAAGAATTTTAAATGGAAAAAGTTTTTGAAGGAAATGACGTGTGTGTGATTAACAGAATATTGTAAAACATAAGGTAAAATGAAATCCAGTTTATTCTTTTAAGTGGACATCTGGAAATTTATATATTTGATTTCTGACTAAGTTACCATTAATTAGTTTAGTCAGAAACTAGTAAAACTAATTTAGTTGAAGAGAGAATATAAAGATACTAGACACTTGAACTTGACAAAAATTCAAGGAAACATTTAGCAATAGATAAATTTTTATTGATTTTCTTATTTAATAACAAGTCTACACAATTCTAGATAGAATGTGAAATCGTATATCATTAATTGAACGGATATTACTTTCTGTGAACTGTGGTTATTTTATAGGTTTTTAAAGATTAGATTTCCAGATAATTCTTTGTTTCTGATAAATTGTTTATTTAATATTTGTTAGTAATTGTTGTTATTTTGGAATGTTCATAAAAAATTTGCTGAATTTTTCTACAGATTTAATTTAAATTCTCTTTTTTGATCTAAAAAGTCCAAATTTAAAAATATCTCTTGCATGTCATATGTATTTTTGGTACATAATAATTTGTTTTGAAATATGATAAAGTTGCATGATATCCTAGTTAATTAATATAGAAACAAGCAGTAAAACACATGATAAAGTAAGAAAGGTATGTGTGATGGTTTTATGACGATTTGGAAAATTTAACAGGTGTATGAAAATTTACCTGTAAAACTGTTCGGGTGAAAAAATTTGCTTTTAGATGGGCGGAATTAATCAATTACAGAAAAAGTTCCAGTTCTGCAGGAATATCTCTTTCAGTGAAGTCTCTCTCTCGACTCACTGTTGATCGGATGCAGTTCTGATCAATTTCAACTTAAAAAATGATTGTTTTGTAGATATAACAAATACCAGTACATTTAAATTTTCAATAATTGCCAATTTGATGATTTAAATACTAAAATATACTATCAAATTTGTGAGACCCCCTAAAAATGCAAGGCTCTAGGCATTGCCTTTTTTTGTCTACATGTAGAACCACTTCTGATTTTACATATTCATCTTAATAAACTAAGCTATAATCTTCAGTATTCAAATTTTAATTAGAAAGAAACTGTGCGTTCAAAATTTTCAGACATTCTTGTTTGTTTTCCTTATTAAAGAAAAATAGCAATTGACTATCAGCATTTTAAAGTTAGAAAACTGCTAATAAATATGAATTATTAGACTTAAAAAGTAGCAAAATAAAACCACAATGTTTTATGTTTAAGAATGTTTAAATTTTGTATTTATAAAATTGATGATAACTTTTACATTAAACAAATTTTATTAATTTTTTAAAAGCTGGAAATATATTTATTGTGGATTTATATGTTCATGGAAAGTGTTTTCGTTTTTTAAAAACGTAGATATGCTCGTGTTTGGGTCAGCTAAAGAATATTAAAATTCAATGGCACCGCTTTTTGGCAACATTTTCCTTTTGTGCATGTGTTTTGAAAACTTCTAGAACACGCTGCATGTTCTTTTTACAAATGCTGTGGAACATTATCTTTAGTTTGAGTGCTACTCTTTTATTTTCAATTATCTTTTTGTTATATTACATAAATGAGTAAACATAATTTTTATTTACGAGGGTGGTTTTTTCAACATCCGATTGTCCATTAAAAAAAGACAAGAGTAAATAACAAAATGAATTTATTACCAAAAGTTAGGTAGAAACATGGTTAGTTTTCAACATAATCACCATGAAGATTGAGGCATTTTCATATCTGTGGATGAGCTTTTCCATCCCCTTTTCATAGAATGTTGCCACCAGTGAATTGAGATGGCCTTAACGATGTTGTTTTGAAGATTGTCATTAATCTCAAACCTTTGCCCTCTTAGCCATGTTTTCAGTTCAGGAAAGAGGTGCAAGTCTTCATACATTAAAAAGTTCTAAACTGGGTGGAAGTCTGAATTTACCATCTTTAAACACCAGCTTATAGTCCAGATTTGGTGCCAAGCAACTTCCACCTCTTTCCTGAACAGAAAAAGTGGCTAGGAGGGCAGAGGTTTGAGACTAATGAAGATCTTCAAAACAACATTAGGGCCCATCTCAAGTCATTGGTGGCAACATTCTATGACAAGGTGATGGAAAAGCTCATCCACAGATATGACAAATGTCTCAATCTTCATGGTGATTATGTTGAAAACTAACCATGTTTGTACCTAACTTTTGGTAATAAATTCATTTTGTTATTTACTCTTGTCTTTTTTTTTATGGACCATTGGAGGTTGAAAAAAAAAACAGCCTACATATTACGGAAAGTTCTAAAGAAAGNCATTAAAAAGTTCCAAGCTGGGTGGAAATCTGAAAGGTGGAAGTCTTCACCACTTTTAAACACCCAGTTTATAGCCCCGATTTGGCACTGAATGACTTCCACCTCTTTTCTGAACAGAAAAAGTGGCTAGGAGGCAGAGGTTCGAGACTAATGACTATCTTCAAAACAATGCTAGGGTCCATCTCGAGTCATTGGCAGCAACATTCTGTGAAGAGGGGAAGAAAAAGCTCGTCCACAGATATGACAAATGCTCAATCTTCATGGTGATTATGTCAAAAAGTAACCAAGTTTGTACCTAACTTTTGGTAACAAATTCATTTTCTTATTTACTCTTGTCTTTTTTTTTATGGACCATTGGAGGTTGAAAAAAAAAACAGCCTACATATTACGGAAAGTTCTAAAGAAAGTTTAGAATTTTAGCAATTTTTTAATTGAAACAAATGTTTTTATCTTTTTCATAAAACATCTTCAGGTTACATAGAATATTGCATAAAAGAATATATAATTTCGTTTATTAGATGATAAAAATAGAGTATTAAAATTAACGATGTGGACAGGCCTTTGTTCAACAAAATTTTCATCCAAGAACAGTTTTGCAACCTCCCGCATTATCATACTTGCCGTTAAAACATTCTAAAACCATTTCACTGTCTGTTGGATTTGAACCAAAAACAATCAAAATTATTATTTATAGAGAATTGTAATGTATCCTAGAAGTAAATAAGAAGATTTTAATGAATTACGTGCCTGTCGGCAGCGACGAATAGATTCGATAATACTGTATCTTTGCCAGGTAACAGCCTAAACCGTACCACATCTTTTAAATGATATATTTTCTTTGTAAGTGACACATAATAATAAAAAAAGTTTGAAAATAAAATATGAATAATGACTAAAGATATTATATACAATATAATGGTATTATTAAAATGATACAACAGTTATGATGTAATGATTATACAATTGCAATGACACATTTGTTGTTATGTAAGTATGATGTAATAACGCAGTAATGATATTCTTATTATATCCTGATATAATAATGCTGTAATAATACATTCCATAGAAAAAATCTTAATTTATTTATAGATGTTAATTATTTTTATAGGTTAACAGATTTAATCATCTGTATCTTTGATATCTTGCTACAGTTATCAGATAAAAATCTTTTATATTATATATATTTTTTTAGATTACTTTAATATTTTTTATTCCTTTTACCTTGTGGACATTAAGAGGGCCCTTTTTTTTTTAAGCTCATTGTTGGTTTGGCCAGACCAACAATGGGACAGCTGAGTGGTGAGGCCCAATATAATTTCACCTTGAAAAATTTGTGGTTTTTCTGGATTTAATCTCCCAAAAAAACAACAAAATAAGTATGAGTTTTGCCTGTTATTAAGTAGCTTAACATCGAAAGATGGTTTATTTCTTACTGGTTATTTGTTTGTGTCATTGTCAAGTGTAGTAAAGGTCTTTGTAATCTATGAAAGCTGCAAAAAAAGAGAGAGAGTTTCCTTTTATTAGAACGTGATGGCCAGAATATTTGCAATCATGTATTATTATGCTGTGCTGCACTTCAAAGTGTATCACTATTGAAAGCTACATCTTTTCCAAATTGCGAGAGACCGTTACTTCTGGAGATTGAGTGCAAGTCGCTAGCTCATTTGATTAAAAACAAAAATATATTTTAAAGTAAATCAATATTGTAAGGTATCAAATTTATTTCTGGGAGATTCAGACCTTCTCTTATCTTAAGGCATTGTTTCCCATCTCTCACCCATACTGGCAGACCTCATTTCTGGTTTGGTCTGCCTGTAATGAATGTAATTGTCTTACTATATACTATGCCTTAAGTTACTAATCAATGTAAAGAAATACTCTGCATATGAGAATATTAAAATTAATTATTTGTGATTCTTCCTCATAACAACTCCATTGTTTCATTAGAAATCTCCAAAGTTGTATAAATGCTAAATTCTTTGCCTCGTTGAATTGTTTAGTTTTTCGGCCAGTAATTATTGAAAGTTTGCCGACACACTCTAACCTTACCCACTATTAAAATTGTATTTTTAATACTTTAAATAGTGGGTAAGGTTAGAGAAAGAGTAATGTTTTTGACCCACTTAACTGACCTTCTTCGTGTGTAAACAGACATTAAAGGATACCAGATAACCTGCCACTGGCATTCTTTAATAATTACATTTAATAAGCATATTATTTTGTTGAAATTATGTAAAAAATTAACAGCTTTTTGAGTAGTGAATTGATTGTATTATTTCTCCTTCATTCATAATTATAAGTATTCAAGTTTTATATAAAAAAAAGAAGATAATAGATGATGATTTGTGGACAAGCGATACTGTTTAGTACATAAATCTGTCAGGATCATGACTAAATGAATTTTATTTATTTTTCAGTAAGTAAGTCTTAAAAATTGCTACACAACTTCTCAATTATCCAACTTAGAACCATCTGTAACCGTTTCAGGTTGCCGACTGGATGGTCGAGGTAATTAAGGTGTCGGCCTACCACTCCGGGAGAACTGGGACCGAATCCATGTGGTCAAAAAGCCCCGAAGATTTTTTGGGGTGGTTCATTCCGGATACGTTGGGTTCTGTTCTTTATTGCTCAGTTTCTTCATTGCAGACTTGGCCCAAACTTATGATAGGTCTGAGTTAAAGCTGTCTTAATGTCCACAGGATGGAAAAAGTATAAAAAAAATTGTTTTAGATTTTAAATCTGAAAGTTTATTATGAACTGGCAAATTGGTTATCATTGCATCCTTTTGTTTTTATAGTTTTTGTTCGTTCCATTGTCGAGTTTCTGTCGTAACAAATCAAAGATTTTTTTAATAGTTTGAAGCAGTAATTTAGACTTAAAACCATAATTATATTTTTAGAATCGAAACAAAAAGCCTGTATAGTATTTAGTTAATTCTAAAGTTTAATTTGAAAATTAAATAAATTTCTTCTATTAAAATTTTTGAATTAAATTGCTTTTACTAACAAATAGGAATGAAATTCTTGGGAAATAATTTGAAATATTAAGCATTTAACAAGTGTTTTTTGATTAAAAAGAAACTAAAACAAAAAAATTTGTATTGACTTTTTTTTGTTTTATATTCATTCAATTAAAGAATTTTTATTTTGATAATACATGAAGGCTTAGCAAACTGTCGGCTAATAAATTGAACAATATAACAGATCCATCACATTTATCTTTGTGGTAATATAGTTTTATTCTGTAAGGATCAATAAAAAATATATAGTTGCAAATAAAAACAGTTTGTTAGATTGTTGCCAAATCAATGAGCTTTTTGTGATTTGAACAAAGTACAATAATCTCTTGTTGGATCGTATCCATTATTTAGTATTTGTAACACTTGGAGGAGGGACAAATAGTTGGGATGTTTATTTAAATTTGTAAAATGTTCACAATTAACATTTTGTATTATGCATTCGTATGGAGCACAGCACTACAAATCATACATTTTTTTTTTTTCTGAAGAAAAAATATATGATTTGTAGTGCTGTGATTCATAAAAAAATTTATGTATTCCAGAATTATGGTTTTTAATATTTAATTATATTGAAACGGACTTCTGCTGTCGTAGCTATTGACCAGATGAAGGAATGGCATAAAACTCAAACAGGTATATTCGAGTAGTTGAATGTACTTGACATAGATTTTGGAATTCTCCTATGTCACACTGTCAGAGTCAGTAATTTCTATTTTTTGTTCTTAGATATTCTAAGCTTATTCTGTTTCTTTTCTGCAAAATGTCTGCATCCTGTAAAAATAAAGTATTTGTCTGAACTCTGCTCTATCACTTTTCTGTGACCATTTTTGGTGGAGGCACTAGGTACAAAATCGCATACCTTAATAAAATTTAGCAAAGTAGAAGACCGAGGGAACTAGGTCCAGAAGACTTGCCATAACAACAGAGGCTAAAATCTTCTTGTCAACCCATCACGATGCGGGTATGTTGACTAATTTTTAGCTGTTGGTTGTTCGATCTGTGGTGTACATTTAATAGGATTGTCAGAGTTCTTAATTGGGAGTGGAACAAAGACACCCGTTGCTGGATCAAAGACTTTGAGTGAGTTGCTCACTTATAACAAATAAAACCAAGCTTGACAGTGTCTACTTTTTCCTGGAAAGCATTACCAGACAGATATAAAAGTAATGAGAACCAAATTGTAAACTGGTTGTCCTTCTGAAATTCAGCTTTCGAACACAACCAACAGTCAGCCCAACTACTGGGAAAGACGGTGAAACCCGCATCTGTGATGTACTCGACCGTATCGAGAAGGCAATGCACGGGTGATGAAAAATGAGAAGCTAGAACACCCGAGTGGATACCGCAGAGCAGTTGGCTGACTTAACTATCTTGGTCTTTCGGTAGTTCCTGTTAATTATAGTTGATTTTAAATATATTGTTAATGGTCTTTACTGTAAAAAATTCATTTACTTATAATTATCATCCAAATTTTTTTCTTGAAAATCTTTTTAAGAGTGATGGTGTTCAGATCTGTTTAGATCTATACAAATTTTTGCATGTACATTCATTCATTGTGAAGTTTGAATTTAATAATAATGATCAAAATATAAATATAGTAGTGTTGTCATGTTGTAGTAGTAATTATCATCAAAATGATTATTATTATTAAAGTAAATTAAACATAAATTGTGTGATTTAGTATAAATTTCGTTAATAATTAAACGATAAAGCTAAATTAACTAATTGTCTGGAACTTGGCTAATTAATTAACACAGTTGGACTACTCTCTTGATTTTTTGCACTGTATTGAATGTGGGTTTTTTCCCACTATTCTAATGTTATTAAGGAGGAAAAACTTACAAGAGAAATGCCAAAGAAAATAATGAAACTTCCAAAAGTCACTTATTCGAAAGATTACTTCCTATAGTGAATATCGGTACCAATTTTCTGTTCCGAGATACGTACGTATATTATTCAAATGTTCAAATTCAAAAATGGCTGACTCATACACTGAGAATGGTATGATGTACAAATTTATTGCTTACCTTGTAAATATTCTTGCTTCTTATCTGGATTAATGCTTTTTAGTGTAGTCCAGGGCTGGCTAATTGTACAGACTTAACGCATCTTGTAAGTTAAGTGATGAAACGGAGTCGGCAGTCAAGTAAAGAATATGTGCTTTATTAATATTGAAAATGCATTTTGGATTCCTAATCTCGCATCGGTCCAAACCGCAGGCATGATTACTATAAGCGGATTTTCTGGCATATGTACGTAACTTGATAATCTTGCTCTCAGCAGTGTTGCTTACAATTACTGTACGTTGTATGACAAAGTATAATTTATTTAATTGTAGCAATGAGTTAATTCACAAGAAACACGCTGTATAATCATAGGAAAAATGGTAGAACTCTTCATGGGCCACACACGTAAACATATTTCCCACCTTAAGAAGCCAAACTTTAATGCACCTCATATAAGTGCCTTAGTTGCTAGAAGTTTCATTAATTTCTGGGTACTTTTCTTGTTAGTGATACTTTTCATTCAGATTTCTTATTATTGTTTTAAGACAATTTTGGTTTCATTTTATTTATGATACAAATTTCTTTATTTAAAAGGTTGTTATTTTATTCATAAATAATGATGACATTTCTAACTGAGGAAAGCTAAGAAGCTATTAATTAAATTAAAGTTTATACGGCATTATTATTATTATTATTATTATTATTTTTGCTGCCAATTATTGAAAAATTGATGTCATTTGCTTTTACAAAATTTGATTTTCCTGTGTTTAGATTTAATTATATGATGATAAGGTCTTTAAGAGGAAGTCTGAAAGATTTATAATATACAAATCAACACTTATAACAAATTATATTAGGATTCATTGAAATTATCTTAAAGTTTTCAAGTATGTCTTAAAACTCTTATAATTTTTCATCAAATATTACTTCTTGAAACTGTTTTACTATTTCTAAAAATACTTTTCCGAAAACTTCAAGCAATAATTTATCATTGAAATCTTGTCATCGCCCGTAAAGCAGAACACTTGTTTATGTTCAAGTTTAATATTATGTTGCATAATAAACGATAGGGAACCGATGATCCTTAGTAAGCATAAATTTTCTACATTTTACTATAAAAAACGTACATATCTATTATTCTCTCAAGAATTTATTTCATAATCTATACATTAATGGTCTTTTATTACTTACAATCATGCACATTTTGTAATTGTAATTGAATTACAATAAATAACCTGATAATCAACCTACTTAATGGGGGAAAAATATCTGCACGATGATATAAATTTTATACATTTAACTTTATAAAATTAAAAAAGTAATTAATTTGATGTATAAATATATTTTTGATAGAATATTCGTCCAATCATAAGCAAGGTTAGGTATAAAATATCGGTTAGAACAATTTAATTCAGAAGTAATTTGCTTACGTGCAAACACAAACCCTAAGATAGCCGTTATAACCTCAAATTATAAATGTTTAAATAATAATTTTAATTAATTTTTTTGTGTAAAGTTTGTGCGTTATCATACAATCGTGTTATAATTAATCTCCATAATCAGCTAATATTATGTAATTAAAGTCAAGTTTATCAGTAACCTTGAACACACAGTTTTCCTTTATTGAGTGAAGCTAAGATCTTAAATAATGAAAATAATTTTATTGAATCTGCATATGTTCTGGTTACAAATCAGTATCTCTCCTTAAGAATTGCATATTTTTTTCTTTGATAAATCCTAGAGAGAGAGTAATTACTGTATATTAAAATGCTGTAAACTGTAATTATGGACCATTCACTGTAAGTTACAAGGCTAAGATTATTTTAAATGAATCTTTTTTCCTCAAAGAAATTAATTCTGCCATTATTATTCCTTAGAAAGTTAGTTACTCTGTAGTACTTAGGATGTGAAAGCAGTAATGTTTTCAGATATGATTGAAAGAGAGCCCCTACTCACAAATATGTGGGTAGAAGCCATAGAAATATATGAATAAATTCAATAAAAACAGATTTTTTTCACCACTTATCAAAAGAATTATGGCTTTCATGCCATGCTTTTCGTGTATAAGATTAAATTTTGGGTGCGGAGGGATCTTATCTGTCCGGATCATCATTGTTTAGCCGCATACTTTGCTGAATTATTCATTTTTTAAATAATTGCTAAAGATCTAAAAAATAAAACTTGTTACTAAGAGGTTGAGGATGAAAATATCATTTTAAGATAGCATTGTTTGATCAGATCAGGTATGCATGCATTAGCAGGATGTTTATAAAGCTTCTTAATTGTTTTCTATTGTGATTACTGTAACTATAAACCTTAAATTTAATGCACAGTACATCTAATAGAAAAATTACAATTCTTTTGAGTATTTTAATATTAATATGCGCCATTGAAGTGTAATTTATTATTGTTTGTTCCACTTGAACATATTTCAAACATTAACAAGGAAATTTTTAGAACAAAGGGAAAAATCTGCAGGAAATTAATTAATTCTTTTCCTTAGATAGAAGTAACAGTTGCTGTTTAGAATAAACAGTAGAATAAGATATCAACGAGGACATTAACGATATCAGGGGGGCCCGAATTAGAACGTTCAAACCTACATTCAACCCTCTACTACCGGATTAGCGTGTGAATGTAGAGTAAACTTTTGTGTGTTGTAGTGTATAAAAGCGTGTATCGCGTCAGATTTAAAAAAATAATTAATTTATATGAAGAATTAAGAGGGGCCCGGTCTAGTGGATCCCTCCCTGTTTATGCTGCTAGGTTATTTGTGGGCGCGTGAACTCTTGGAATGTGAAACGGTTAAATATTTGTGATAAGTCATATGGTTCGATTTGTGTTTTGAAATCGCTTGAAATCTGATTTTTGTCTCCGACCGTAAAGGTTTATTATACGTTATTATTTTTTTTTTAACGCGCAATAATTTTTGGAATGGCAAACACGATGGCAAATCGCGCAAACAGTTACTTTGGCTCCTAACCAAAGTATTGGACCAAGCGAGCGCTGTACAAATATCACATTTAAAGTAGCTAGCTTAGTCACAGGCGTGTGTTAATCATGCCCATAATATCCGTTCGAAAGTATTTCTCGTATTTTATTACTTCCAGCTCTAGACGAGGAAAAATGGCGCCTAAATACGGCGAAAAAATGCTATCCTCTGTCTCTAAACCACGCGAAATCCTCCAGCGATATACACCTCTGAACACTGGCGCGTTATCGCACGTACAAAAAGGGCCCCAAATCAATTTTTTTTATAGGAGGATATTCCCCCCAAAAAAATCTTTTCCTGGAGTCAATACTGTACGTGGGGCCCGCTAATTCGAATTCTCCTGGGCCCCACCAAGCTAAAACGCGCCGATGCCTCTCCTCTAGTTATTGATTTAATGCACATAAAAATGATTTAATCAAAGTTTTGCTTTGTTCGAAGGGGTTTTCTTGACAGTTAAGGCGATTTAGAGCCGTGATAAACTGAAGGGCAGCTCGCTTGCATATAATAAAGGCATGCTTGTATGCCTTTATTATAAAAACTGCACGCGTGTGGTAGAGTCGGAAGGGGAAAATTGATAGGTACTATTAAGTACGACGACGTAATATTTATTTATAAGAAGAAGAAAAAAGAAAATGCTAAGATGATGTACCAGAGTGGCCCCTGGTTTGATAAATAGTTTAATCTCTCTTACGACAAATATTTACCGCTCGAATGGTGTCAATGTACATTTCTCGTTGAACTTAATCGCGGATTTTGTGTAATCGACTGGAAAGTTATTTATATCGACGGTTTTAAGCGTGATCCAGTGTTGTACAGAACAGTAGCAACGCGGTCCAGGATGCGGTCGAGACCTCCCACCGACCACGAGAGTGCCCACGTGCTTTCATCACGTAAACTTAGGGTGCTGTTGGTTAACTTTACACTTGGATTGCAGTAACAAGCCTAGTGCTAGCTAGAAAATAGACTAAATACAACTCTATATTATTACCCCTGTGACGTTCCTGGTGTTGCGACGAGGGAGAGTACTAAATTGGCAGTCGCGAGAGCCACGCTGAAAGCTTTTACGGCACGTCATAAATTTAAAATTCACTCGTAATTATCTTAATTGAAATCTTCTCCTTATCGCTAACGCCATTTTGTCTTCAACAGTCGAAATCGATCTTTCGAATTTGCATACGAAAGCGGCCACGTTTTAATTACACGTTGCGGTTCTTCGCGCCGTTTACGAAATGATACGACAGAATATACGTGGATTTTTTTTATTATTTTATTTTAAAATATCGAAAAAATTCTCCTAATTCATCACACTTCAAAACAGGAAAACGTGTATAAACTTTTCCGTAACGCGTATGTATAATGATTTCCCGACATGGCAGCGGCTTACAAGAATTGTTGAGCAAAAAAAAAGTTACACGAATTTTTCCCCCTCGGTTACAGTTTAAAAGGTTGTTTAACACTAAATTCTCATTAAAATAATAATAATGCTTAATTGTAATTATGACGCGGCCCCTTAACCGTAAATTTACACAATCGAGTGCAATACTTGAGCGTAATTTCGCGTCGTCACCGGAGTTTCGGTATACCCCGAAAAATTTATCTTTTTCTTTTTTAAATCTGCAGTGAACAATGCTTTATTTGGTGTATAATGATTCGTATTTAAAGAAAAGAAAAAAATATATATGTGTATATATATATATTTTTAAATAATTTCCGTAATTTTCTTTCGATGGAAATGATTGGTCGGAGGCATTCAATAGAAATTTCCTAATACTGCTTTCATCAGCTTTCGACTGTAGTTTTTGCGTAAACTAACTTCTGGAGTCTTTCCAGTTCCTGTTTTAGTAGGGAAACTTCAGTTTTTAATTGTAAATTCTCGTGTTCCAGTCGCAGAACCCGAGCCGATGTCTGCTGCTCTTTAATTTTCCTCAACGCTCTCGATTTCTTCGCCGATTCGTTATTTCTCCTCCTTCTCTCCCAATACAGTTTGTCCTTACATTCTTCCGGAAATGGCTGAGGCTTTTTCTTTTTATTCGATAGGACGATACTGTAAAAGCGTTATCATCTTAATTAAATTGGGATTTTATACACAAGCTTTAACGGGGCGAGTTCGGGAAACCTCGCTGCAACCCAGTAAACCGGCGATGCCACGAAAAACCCATCGGCGCGTTTTGCTGGTTTCTCGAGCCCCTACCCCGTTATAGCGCCGGCGAATTCCGATTTTAAAACGATACTCACGCTAGATTTTCGTCTTGATTCGTCCGCGGAACTTTGATGAGTTGGTCTACTGGTGTTTTGTTCAGCCAGTTCGCAGGAACCCCGCTGTCTTGGACGTACCTCTCCTGAGAATTTATGCTTACGGGAATAATATACTGTGGTGACGAAATGCAAAATGCTGGCATGTACCCGTTCCGTTTGCTGACCATTTCGTTCGATACGGAAGATTCGTTGCTGCTATCTGCAAAATTAAGATTAAAAAATAAAACACTCGAGTTTAGCGAGTTACGTAACACTTTTTAAACACTCGAAATTTAAATGTTATCTGTAAATTTTATCTGTTAACCAGCGTAATACTAATTCTGTGCGTGTAAGATAGTGTATAGGGCCAAACTTCGGCTCATGTACACACCCTTACTGTATTATATACGGTGGCTAAATTAGTGTTCATGTATACATATTGTACAACTGATACGAAATACAGCTTCGGTACAGAATACGGCTCGTTTGGCATGCCCTTCTGTAGTGTACGTGTATATATATATATGTATTACATTTTATACACGAAACGTGAGTGTATGTTTACGATAATATACAGTCGAACCTGCAATAGCAGCCATATTTTCGAGTATTTTTATGTTTAAAAGCATAATGTATCTCCAAACAACGGTACATTTTTATGTTTCCCTCAATGGCCGTTGTTTGGTGGTTTATCTTTAGGCTTATATACGCATACATAGCTTATACATATACATAAAACCTGTGTAAATCGGAATCGCACGGTCTTTTTCCGTTTCGAACAGGTTTTACTGTACGTAGCCTACTGTGTACACAAAAAGACATGGATTAGGTTACACTATGGTATTTATGCTATGTTTAAATATATAAAATTACACTTTATTACACGTAATAAGTTGCAGTTCCTTTTCTAGAAAACGAAATTAGGCATTTAATGCGTTAGTCAGTATTGCGGTATCTATGATTAAGAGACGTATGACGAGTCAATTAATTGGTACATTCATCGTGACATTTATATATATATAAATTTAAATTAAAAAAAATGATTACAGTAATAAAATATTCGCTAGATCTTAGCGTTATCATTAATTAAATTAACGAAAAATCTTTCGGCACGTTCTGTATAACAGTTGTTTCGCTTGTATTAAAATTAGAAAGTTACTCGCTACTTACATAAATTATCAATTAAAATATGAAGAATAAAACTTAATTACGCTTAATTTACGGTGAAATGAAAGCTAGTAAGTCAGTCAACCTGTCCAAGACGGAAACCTGCCTAAGCGGATAAATTCTACGGAACGGAGCGTGGAAAAAAAAAGAAAGAAAGAAACCTGTTCGGAACGGAGACTTGCCAAATATCCGGTTCCGGTTTACACAGGTTTTATTGTGTATATATGTAAAATGTTCCTACAACTGTGTATTCACGCACGAAAAATGTCTGTTACGCGCGGCTCACGGAAAGATTTCGTCATGTTGGAACCGATCCAAAATATATAAGTGAAAAATAAATTGAATATTCGCATCTAAATGCCCGGAAAATCGAATAAATTATTCCAGTTTATCGTTTTCTAACGTTACTTTTGGCGTGTTAAAGTTTGCCGATCGGTAGATGTCCCCCCCACACACACACACACCACACACACCATGTGTCAGTTAAGTAACCTGGACGGATACGAGTTATATAATGTTATATGGCTCGGATGTATAAGTAATAATGTTATAAAGGATCCTATCCTACCTCCTGCGCTGTCTGGTGACACCAGGACGGTCCTCCTCTCGGCGTTTTCCATCCTCTGATTGTACGGTGGCATCGCGACCCTAGCTTCTGCTCGTCTGACGACGGAAAGGCTTTGCGCAAGGTGATCGAAGCAGAATATTGCACTGTTACGTCAACGCATGATGTCACACGGCTTACGCATTTCGAAATTGCGCAACTGGCGGAAAAACTTGTTTACGGGCCTTTTTTATTTATTTAAAAAAAAAAAAAAAATTCTACCGCCTGTCACGTGCCCTTGTTGTTACAATGCCACTCGTATCCACGCAATTTAATTATCATCAACGTCGTGTTGTGACGTCGGCCGTATTATTATTATTTTTACCGGGAAAAAATGCGCGCTTTTAGGAAACGGCCGGTGTTTCGTAAAACGTAATTGGGTGTTGCGTCACGGCTGACGAAATCGACGGACGTCACACGACTTTTCTCCCCTCACGTAATGGTGTTTTCCTTGTTTATTTTCGAGACTCATCTAGCGAATTAACCATTAATCTCGAGAATATTTCGCGGTAATTAACGCCGAGCCGAATAATGGGACGATACTTCGGAGAAACGAGGATGTTGTACAATCGACTTTCCTAGAAATAATTTTATTAATTTTGCATCATACAAGTCAACAGATATCGATTGTTTGATAAATACGCTAGTTTCGTGTATGTACTGTACCTGTTGGCGATAAAACGTGATAAAGTGCGAGTTCGGAAAGTACTGTACACTACTGTTTACCGTAAAATTTGGGAAGATGAGTGCTCGTTCGTATTGAGTAATACGAGTTAAATATAGCGGCGTGCATATTTTAAATAATTACTATAAAAGTCCCGAGGAGGGGGTCTTTTCGGGGAGACAACGGAAAACTTATAACTCGTAGCTGATTCTATCCCCTTTAAATTATTATTATTATTATTATTATTATTTTACTAATAGGAGATAATTCTTTGACGTTGATTTTTATTAAATATTCTACGTATTTGTTCGAAAAAAAAAAATGGGGAAAGGGTCCGTTCGAACCTCGTACAAGCTGTGGAAGGTCCTTAAAAGTTTCTAAACCCAATAATGTGTATTAGTGTATAGTAAAACCTGTGTAAGCCGGAGTCGCCCGTAGCGAATGTGTTTCCGGTCTGGCAGGTTTCCGTTTTCAATGCTTTTTTTATTTTTTAAACGGAAAATCGATCAGTCTTTTACTCACGTTACGTTTTAGACATGTTTTACTGTATACATATATAATACAATGAGTTTAATATGGGATAAAACCGTTTATATGGCCTTGAGAGCTTGGTTAGAGAGACCCCCTTTGCCTCTATATGTACAGTACACGTGTGTGTGTGTGTGTGTGTGTAGGCCTATATTAATTAAACTGTACTTCCATATAACTTTAAATACTTTAAATCGCTCTCAGAAATATTTACACGTTCGTAAATTACGTAACGCGTACGTGGGTGGGTATGCAGGTAATTGTTACAATTTCGTTACAAGGGGGTGGGCGTTTACAGAAACGTTACGTAATGCTAGGTTTCCCAACCCCCACGGGTAACTCATAGCCAACCGTGTAGAGTTACGCGTGTAATCAATAAAGTAACGTTACGCTCCGTGCCCCTTGCCTTGTATTATTCCTTAGTACAATTGATGGAGGATGTGTTACGTAATTTTGGGAATGGGTGCTTTACAGGGGGGGATTGTAGCTGAAAAGAGTAAGGTAGCATCATGTAGTTTATGAATTTTAATAAATTTGGGATGTTTTAATACTATTTTACTCTCGCTTTTATTCAAGATGAGAATACACTTACAACAAGGTGAAAGCTGTAAACTTTTAGGTACACTTAGGTTAAGGTGAGTGTACCATAAGATAAAATCCTTTCGGGTACACTTAGCTCATGGTACACTTACCTCATGGTACACTTACCTTAAAATCCTTCCAGGTATGCACCTGGAAGGATTTTAAGTGGGGATGAACTTGATAATTATAAGGAAAAATAGTTTAAAAGAATTTATTATACTAAAAGTGTTAAAGATATATTTAAAATTAACAGAAAATTAATTATAAAATTCCATTACACAGACTTTCCAAGTGGAGGAACAAAGCATCCAAATTTAAACGTGAAAAAATCTCCCATAAATTAATGTGTAACCTTCAATTTTAATAATATCAATAAATCTTTGAAAATTTCATAGGAATATTTCCTCGTAATTTATCAATATTAATAAATACGAGCGAGCACTTTTATACATTTTAATTAAATATAATGTATATTTATTTATATAATTTTATTTTAGAAAACCATAAATTTAATATTTGTTTCCAGAAATGTCCAAATAGACAATAATAATGTTTCATGCAGCTGCTTCAAGTCTCAGCTGTCATACTACTGTTACATTATAGTAATAAAATAT
>NW_019388358.1:246744-297803 GCF_000671375.1 Centruroides sculpturatus
ATTAATTATAAATTTAATATTAAAGTATAAAACAGAAAATTTTGTATATAATTGTCAGAATTTCATTTGTTGTTAATGAATATTAAAACTACATTATTTCTTCCCCATTTTAACATTATTTAGAATTAGGATTATGGAGATATTTTACTGTGATTCATTTAATACTTATTCGATGATCACTTATTAAAATATTATATTTCTATCATATTATATTTTACTTTCCAAATTTTTACCTTTGCGAACGAAGTAATTAAGATAACTCTCGTTAAGTTCTGATTATTAGAATTTAATGTTGTAATTTAGAAAGAAGGAACAAAATCGGTTTTTAAAGTAAATTTTAATTTTATCTTTTCAGATGCTGAAAGTTCCGTTGGGCATGAAATATTCCTGTCCCTCTCAATTTACGTGGAAACTTGCCGTTAATTCACTGTTAAAAGTGTTGCACGTTGGCTTACCGGTTGCTCGACAGCACTGTAAGTGTAGTAGATTGTAAAGAAACTTTGAATTTTTTTTTAATCTAAGAATAAAAAAACTATAGAATAGTATTTAGATTGTGTATTAAATCAGTCTAATTATAATTTTTAGACACTATTTAATAGTAATTACAATTATCTATTAGAAGAATTTGTGTTGCGTGTTTTCTGGGAAGAGATTTCATTAAGGAAGAGAGAAGATATCCTTCTATACACAATAGTTACTTCATATAAAACAAAACACGGCAATAATTGATTTTAAATCTTACGTGTTATTTGTACTGATTTACGGATGTTTTAATTTTATAATTGCACCAGCATAATTAAACAATTTCAAGTAACGTTTGTTTTAAATTGCTAGTTTGGATTATTATATCTTTAATACGATAATTTTAAAATATGTATATTTATACGGCATTGTTGAGAATTTGTATGGTAGTCCAGGGTAGAGTGACCTATACTAATGTCATTCTACCCCTGAACTCTATAAAATGCTTTGTTAATAAAAAGCAGTCTTAAAGATTATATTTTCTGTTAGAAAAAATGACATTAATTTATAGGGTAGGGTAGAAAGTACCACTGGTTCTAAGTTTTGTCTGGACCCAAGAAAAAATAAATTTTCATCTACTCTCTAGATTGATAGCATAGAATTTAGTTAGATAGAGGGCAATACAGACCACAGAATTGATGAGAAGATGCTCTTGTGGCCAGTTTTAAATAAATATTGGGCGGAGTTAGAGAATAACACATGTGGAGTTTGGGTCCAAACTCAGCAATGGATTCAGGCACAGAGTCGGTGCGCAGTGTTCTCTAACTCACAGGAATATTCAGATTGCTATATTTCTGTGAGTGGATTAAAGAACACTTAAAAATAATTAATACTAATGATTTTTTCTAATTAATAACTAAATACTCCATTTGTATTTTTTTAGATTTTGATTTAAAAATTAGTTTTCATATTGACTATAAATATTTGTAAATCTTATTTTAATCAGGAATTTAAAATATTTAATGGTAAAGCGTTGCTTTCAGGGTCATCCATAAATTATGTAATACTATTTTTATACTATCCAACTACTATCCCGCTCGTCATGCTCTGTAATGCTGTCACACATACCCACCCCCAAAATATTGATACATTACACACATCCTCAATCAACCTCTTAAGTATACTAAGGAATAATATGTGGCACTGAACACTGAATGCTACATTGTTTTATTAATTACATGTATAACATACAAAGCAATATCTCTGGAAATAATTAAGGCTCCTTGGTGGCTTCAAATTTGATCTGATGTCACCACTTGGTGTAAAAGTAGCTTAATTCCTACATATTTAACAAACAACAATGGTTGATTTAAAGACCTTAACATTGTGTAACATTTTTGTAAACACCCCCGTGGCACATTGTAATGATTATTTGCATACCCACTCGCCTACCCGTATCTATGTTATGTAACTTATGGACAGCCCTTCTCTGGGAAAGAGTATGGATTGATATATGAGGACAGGCATGGCTTGTGCAAAAATATCCACTGTCATTACAAAGCATAGCCTTTGAATAATGAAGATGAAGGAAAATTGAGTCCTTTCTCATTTCAGTAAAGGACAAGGGTGGTTTATCCTTTGAAATATAAGATGTCTGATGATTCTAATATGCATATATATGTGATGCGTGCACACCTTTTTTACGTTTCCGAACTGAAAATGGTATCTTAAGTCTGAGATGCTCTATCATTCTTCAGAAGTATCTGCATAATAGCATTTTAAGTACATTATTAAAGAGTAAAAACGTTAATTAAGTCTCTAATACTTCAATTCCATTTTGAAAAGTAATTCATCTTAAATTTGAAGTGATTGCATGTCTTAAAAAAGAATTATGATTTAATCTGCAAAAATAATTCAGAATCACATGATCATATCTGTACTATTTCTTAATCAGAAATATTTGAGTAAAATAATTAGCTCTATTTTATCAAATGATTTGGATCGATTATTTTTTTTAATCAATACGACTTCAGTGTTACATATAACGTGTATCATTTACTCCTCAATTCTTATTTTGATGTGTTTTGTATGAAAAGGGGAATAAATTTATTTTGGTGGTAATAATATCAAAATATTTTTATATTCAGTAAAGCTTGAGATTTAAAAAAATATTATTATAATATTAAATTGCTTTTCTGATTTAACAGATTTCATCAAATTAAAGTATTGGTTTCGGTTTGTATTATTTTTTCGTAAATTCCCCAGCCTTGACAATAAGTTGATTAAGCCAGAATATAGTTGAATAATAATTAGTCCAGTTTCGGTTATGGTTTTGCTTGTTTATCTGCTGATTTCAGTTTCATTTCCTTTTCTATTTTAAACTGTACTTTTATTAGTTTTATTTTTAATAAATATCTTCATATAAAATTCCTCCTGTTATATAAAACTTAATAATACACCTAACAGAAATAAAATGATTTATCATCTAAATTTAAGAATAAAATAAATTTATCTTTCAGCAACCCAATTTCAGGGAATGTGGACTGATCTAGCTTCTGCTATTGAAGATTTTTTATTTTCTAATAGGTATACGATTATTGCTAATAATATTTTGTAATCATTACATTTTTAATAACACAGTTTTTCATACTTAATAATAATCCCTTATTTATAGTACTTCTCCTCCGACGCAGAGTCTAGAAGATCAGCAATGCGATGAAGCTCTGGACTGTAAAGTACGTGTTATATAATGATTTATATTCAGTTTGGACGTCAACCTTAGATAAATTTATATATAGATTTTTATCATATTTTTTTATTTTTAGAAATATCACCTGGAGTATTTTCTCGGGATATTATAATTTTAAAAACAACAGATATATATATATATATATATTCTGTTATTGCAATTTTACTTTTGAATTGATATAATATATGTAATTATTATATTTTAATTTAATAATGTATACATTTAATAGGTTATTCAGATGATAAGAGAATGTATTTTACCTTATGCCAATCAAGTTCCGAAGGAATTTGTTGTTTCTCTCGTAACGTTATTAAATCGAGGATCGATTCATTCTGCGACGAGTAATACGCCAGTTGGTAAGCAGTCTAGTTTAAACTCTACGTTAAATTTACAGTACTTTTAAAAGTATAATCTGAAACTATAACAGAATATTGGAAGAAATTACTGTATTACTAACTGAATTATATGTAAATTTAGATGATAATTAAAGTAATATTGTTTAATTTGTAGGTCCTACACTCGAACATTTTATCAAAAGTAAAATTATATCAAGTTACAGTATAATTTGATGTACTTTTGCTTTTGATTTGGTCATATATAGTAATTGGCTTTCATTTTTACATCTTGATGACAATAAAAGACAGAATTTATTCACTGTTTGCATGCTTAACATTCTACAGATGCTGCAAAAAATATTACTATAAATTTATGATTATTTTCATTTAAATGTGACATATTTTTAAATTATATTTTCAAGCTATTTCTGAACTAGTAACTATGAAACAAAAGAAAAATTGTAATTAATTTGATTTTTAATTATAAAAGTAAAATTCCAAAATATCTTAGTGGTCATAATTTTTTCTTAAAATTAGATTTGAAACTAGAAAATCTGCAGAATTATGGCATTGACTGCAAGCTTTTTTGACTTAAAAAGTGTTTACACTTTTAATTACATAAAATTTTGAATAATGATTGCATTTTGAAACTATTATTTTACTGTAGATAACATTTTGTACAAACTTCCTTGTACATTCAATTTCATACAATACAATATCTTAAAGTACGTAAAACAATACAAATTATCAAAGAAAATACTGATAAGATTTTTCATCTAAACTGTAAGTTGTTTTAATATACAAAATAATAAATCTTAAAATCATTTGCTTAATTTTAGATACCGAATCAAGTCGAAGACTGAGAGAGGAATTTGCAAAATCGTGTTTTGAAACACTCTTGCAATTTTCGTTTCTGGGCGATTCTTACATTACCGACAGCAGTTCCATCGATTTGGAGAACAAAAAAGGCGTAGTTAACAAATTAGCAGTGGCATCTCTCTTACATAGATTTCAAGAAGTTATTCACAAATATGCAGAAGACGAGAGATTAAGTGGAAAATGCCCTTTACCGAGGTGATAATTTAAAAAATTGTCATGTGGATAATTTGAAGTAACTTAAATGTGACTTCCTAATTTAATAGTTTATAAAACTGTAGATTGAAAATTTGGGACTGGAAATTAATTATTGAATTAATATTACATGTCAATTTTTAGGCATCGCATGGCAGAAATCTCATTTGTTTTAAAAGCCGTGGCCACTCTTACAGCCTCCCTGAAGAAAGCTCCGCGTGAAAATGGTATGATTTAATTAATTATTTCTTAACAATTCAATTTTTTAACTTAAAGTAATTGAATAATTAAGCGAAGTCACTTTTATTTTAGTCGAATGGAGTGTTTGGAAACAACTGATAGCACTTTATCCCCATTTGGTGGATTGCACAACGTCGACGTCGGTACAAGTTTGTCGTTCCCTTCAGGAAGCTCTTCACGAATACGCCGATCTATTGGTTCCGCCCCAGCCGTACATTTTAAATGGAAACACCAGTTAGCATCATTAAAATTTCTAAAGTTTATTTAAATAAAATAAGGAATAAAAAATTTTTATAAATTTCAATGATTACATAAGTTGTTTCTTTTGAAAATTAATGGCCCAAAACTGTATTTCATTTTAATGGTGTTGGCCATTTAACTGCAAATAATGAATGTAAATGATGAACATGCACATCATAATTTAGGTTTTTAAAAAATATATACTGGTATAAATATATATATATATAATATGTATCCTCTCATGAAAATGGTTCTGAAAGTATATCAGCTAAAACCCACAATATAAGTTGGTATTTGTACTTCTTGTTTTTCATATTTCGGATAGGTTTTAACCTATAATTAAAAAAGAAAAGAGAAATTTATAAATATTAAGTCTTGTAAATAAATTTTTTGTACATTCTACGTAGTAATATTTTTCAGATTTTTTGCACTTATTGGAAACATATCAACTCTGTTACTACATAAACACCCAACGATGCTACGGTAGCATCCCGCGGCATATTTTAAATGCCGAAGGAGAGAAAATCCGCATCGATATTTCGTTCTAATCTATTCCCTAATGTCGAGTCTGTAAAAATTTCTTTCTAGAATTCCTGTAAGTATTCTGTTACCATTTCGAAATTCATTGTGATCATGTTAATATGTTAATTTACTTAAAATTAAGCAATATATATATTATGCATACGTTTCTTTTTATTTAATGTTGCTGTTGGAAATCTTTCATGTTCGAGATGTATATGGTTTTATTTCAGAGAAGAAAATAATTAAATTATTGCTTTCATAAAAAGAAGTTTTATTGATAAATCAATTTAAAATGTTTATAATGAAAGTTCTTTGTAGCAACTATATTCTTATATATATATATTATCAATAAATGTAATTATTTTTTGATTCAAAAGATTTGTCTATTGTTTACATTAGAGAAGAGTTAGCGTCATGGAGAATTTTTAATAGACAAATCTTTTGAATCTGAAATGACATTTATTGTTTTAGTTTTATTAATTGGATATTACATAACCAATTATCTTTGCTACAGGAAACATGAGTTGTTCTGTTAGGAAATTCAATTATTAAAGTTGATTAATTGTAATGTATACGTTACTTCAAGCTCCTTATTAACTAATGTGATGAAAAATATGGAAGTTTATTCACTAAAATTAGCGTAAAAATGAGCTTTTTCTCTCTATATCTCATCAAACAGAAAATTAGGAACAAAGTAAAATTAAGTGAGAATAAATCAAAGTTTAAAATCAAACTTTTATTGAATAAATAATGTAACATGATATATATAATCACTCCAGTTTGGTAATTATGTATAATCATTTACCTGTATCATTATTCAGAAAGCTGACTCCTATGTCATTATGAGATCATCCTATTGATAATTTAAAAATGAATTTACTTAACATTTCAACTTCAATAATTAATGTTACAGAAATTGAAACTATTTTAGTAAAGGAAATAAATTGATTTAAATAAATAAATAAATAAAGGGAAGCATCAAAGATTTATTTTCCAAGCCCCAACATCATCCATCCCGGATTATATTTATTATTGTCGGTGCCTGTGAAAATGGTGTAACTCTTGTCCGTGTGATACTGATAATTGCTTTTGTCGTCGTCCTGTTTTACTATTCTAGATGAATCTTCAAATTCTCCCCTTAAGTTGCTGAAAAACTGGTGGAGATTGCTAAGTGCTAGAATTCCAAAATAGGGATCCATAAGTTCGGTAGACGTGTTCAGATCATCCTTAAACTCTCTCTTTTCTAGAATTCGTAAATGTTCCTTTGTATTCCTATATTCTTTCGAAGTTTTCTGGCTTTCTCTCGATTTTTCGGGATAATATTCCTTGGACGTTTTCGGTAATTGAAGGAAATTCGATGCGTCTAACAGAGATTTCGAACGTCTTCCTATAATAGAGAATGACATTATTTATTAAAATGACAATACATCGTGTAAAACTATACATTTACGCTAAATGACTTATTTAAAATTAATGGTCGAGTGGATAGAATCACAGAACGGTGGTCGTGGGTTCGTGTCTCATCTACCACGTGGAGTTTTCCGGGTATCTTCACGTGCATAACATCTAAACAGGCATTTCGCCCACGACACCAAATTAATACTTCCAAACAGGGCTTTACTTACACTTACTGTGGCCCTAATTTACAATATACAGTAGGCCCTAAGCTGCAACTTGTTTAGCTTTCAGGAAAATAAGGCTCCGATTCCATATACCCAACATAATATATTAGTATTACGTAACACCCAGTGTAGTAACTTTAAAATAACTAATTACATTAAAACTACTACTAATTTATAATTAAGATATATTCTACTAAAATTAAACATTTACCCAATGCTAGAGGAACAGCAGTCGATAGATTCAGGCAGAAGAATAAGAGGACGAAAAGCATTTTTAGTTCGAAAGTTGTTTTCTGTTTGTCTATCCGAAGATGATGTTATTTAGCTTTATAAACGTTGACATTCTCACGTGGTAAACATCTGTGACATCACGTTGCTCAGTAAGAAAAGCTGCGTAAACGTTTTGCGCCTAACATCGGTCGTGTGGGACGGTATTTAATTAAATATAGAAATCAATTTTTATATTTAAAAATGTTATAAATAAAATAGTTCTATTTTTCAGTTGCTTTAGAACAAAAAGAAAAAGAGGCGTAAATAAGGAATAAATGATAAACCAATGGCGACGGATTATTCAAATCTGAGAAACTGACATACGACCAATCGGGTTTATTTACGGGTTTAAATTTCTTCGGCCGTTATTTCTCACAAGAAAAATTTAAATTTAAACTGCCAGATAAGGTAAAAATTCTCTCACTCTCTTTTTTTCCGTTAATTTTAATTAAAATAACTTAACAGGATGGATTAAACTTGCCAGAACGTCACAGAAATTTAACGTTAAAACAATTTTTAATTACATTTATTACGGATTAATCATAATTATTAAGAAGAAAAATACGTAACACGTTTCCTAGATTATCTTTAATTGTTCTCCTTTTAATCTCTTCGCTAACAGGCAATGTAATTAAATGTATAAATCCTTTCTTAGCTGGGTTGGAAGTAGGCCTAAACTTCACAGAATCAATCGTAAACAAATAAAAATGTCTATTTTTAATGCTCTAAACTGACAAAATAATTTTATTAATGCTGCAAAAAATATCGTCGGAAATACTTTAATCCGATTAAATTTAATAAATATTTAAATTTAGAATTAACAATTATTTTTAAGTGTCTTTTATATTATTAAATTTTTCTTTTTCTTCAAAACAAATTAAAATATGTCAACATTTATTGATAAATTTGTTATCATTATTGTTATTATTATTATATATTACTTGGTAATGTCAAACCAAGCGCAATTATGTTTGTGTAACTCTACAAAACAGGCTTTAAATTCCTTTTATAACTTTAGAAGATGGATGATTTTGCAGAAATTATTTGCATTAATTATTAATAATTTGCTATACAGAGTTATATTCTTTATTGCAAGGTTATACACTGTACAGAAAATAGTCTGTTATAGAGGGTTATATTCTTTATTGCAAGGTTATACACTGTACAGAGACTAGTTTGCTATAAAGAATATAACCTTGCATAGCAAACCACTCTGTACGGAGTATCAAATTGTTACAGAATATATTATTATATTTACTATATTAGCGAGTACAGGTTATAAAGAGTACTTTGTTATACTCCTGTATTTATACATATACTTTCTGGCAAGACTGCAAAGTATATATATATAAGAAATTTTTTCGAACTTAGCATACGTATCTGAAAATTTAATTATAAAATACAAAAAAAATCGAATGTATATTATGACGTCACAGTGCCGGGTTGCGAGTTTTACTCGCATTTTAATTTGAATCACGTGGCTTCCGGTCCAGACCGGAAATCTGCATATAGTTAATCGGGAGCTTTACATATCTGGTCTCGATTTTCATTCATCTATCTTCCTTCTCGAGATTGACGAAGGGACATACTAACAGACGGACGACAGACAGTAAGCTACAGTACATAGAAAAATGCAGTGAAACATGTGAATAACGGCCGTTGTTTGCGGGTTATTTTATGTGCATTTTAAAAGAAAGAAAAAGAATAACCTCCGTTTAGAGATTCCCTTTATATGAAGTGCGACCGTTACGCATTTTTTATATAATAAATTCCGTTTCTAAATTAATATTTAAAAAAAATTGAGTGTTGTTTTTCTAATTATTTTGGCTTATCTATTTTAAGAATTCCTAACAGTTCCGTGAAATTTAACGTGAATTTCGTCATCAAAACGTGGAGTTACGTCATGGAGTTGCTTCGTTGTTATTAGGTACAAGAACCGGAAATTTGGTGTACTGTCCAATTAAGAAAATGATACAAAGAGAAAAAAAGATGCCAGCAAATTCAAGTCAAAAGGGTAAGGTTGTTATTTATTTATTTTTTTTCTTACGTAAGCATCTTGAAATGATGTCATAATAGGGAAGGTCACCACTTCAAGTGCTTTTTTTTTTTTTGTTAACTATGGAAGTGTTATGAATGAAGAAGGTCAATCATTGGAAACAATGATGAATATTTCTGTGTAATAATTATGTAAATAACTCCTGTCCCTTTTGATGAAAATGTGTGCAATTTTGCTGGGTAGTTTGTGTATTAGGAGGGTCGATTCTATTAAATTTTGGTGGTTAAGTGTCGAGGGTGTCACTTGTCATATCTCGGACTTTATGAAGACTTTAAATGCTTGCACACCAATTGTATCACCGGTTGGCTTTTGATATTGTCACTAAATCGAGTGGAAGACCCCAAACGATGTGTATTATATATAATAATGGAATCTACACGCAAATCCTGGGAGTTTGGTGTTTACAATGTAATGTTTATGGGCAGAGTATAAACATATACAAATACTTATACGTGCTAATAATTTCACTTATGCAACGGATGAGTTTTTAAGAAATAATGTCTCATCGTTGCGAAACTACGGCTATTTATACACAAGTACAATCACAGTGAAATTTTCTATAAATGCTACTTATGTATACGTGTAACAAAGACCGATTCAAAAGTCAGTTAACCGAGATAAGAGTGATTAAATGGCTGCCCTTCGTTAGAAGAGCTGCTGCAAAGAATTTTAACCGCACTTAAAAATATGTTACGGTTAACCGACTTCTGTGCCATCTCTTATTTCCGTAACTGACGAAAAGTTGCGACTCTACAGTGATGTGATTTCGTGATTTGTATTACGATTCGGTGTGCAATTCTTATTTTTCCATCTTTGTAATGATAAGTAAAGCTTTGGTTTCACAGCGGTAGATTATTTAAAACGATTTAGAAATAAAGTAAAAGCGTAACTTAAGTTACAATAACCAACTTTCAGTTTTGCTGACGAAATAATCTTCTTCCTGTTTTGTTTTATTTTAATTATTAAAAAAAAATTATTTCTCGTGAACTAAGCTCGTGGAAAGTTGCATCACACGTTGATAAGTTAGTTACCGTTACTGTTTCTCTTTACACGTGTTTTCTAAGAAATTCTTTAATGCTTTATCATTTCCAAAAGTTAGCGCCGTTGAATTTGCAAATGAATTTAAAATATTTCTTCTATTAACACCAGTTTTCCGTAGAAAGTCCTCCCAGGAAGCATACCTTTATCCTTTCACCCTTGCTTTGCATTTCATTATTCCATTAATATGGACATAACTAGGATGGAGCGAGAGTGAGTGCCAGGCCACTAATAATTTAGGAGGTTTCTGTAAATATGAATCGATTGTTCGCCAGTTCTCAGTAAACACTTACGTCTTAAAAATTAGTTTGTTTGTCGATGATCACACGTCTTTCTTCCCATATTGAAATACCTAGAGCCTTTACCGCCCATCAATCCATTTCAAACTAGTTATAGCATTCGTTATTATTATTAAATTAGCGTCATAAATTGTTTGTTTATGACAAATACTATGCCCTGCTCCACAATAGATACTTCTAGCTTTAACGCATCAAAACATCCCTTATTGTTTGTTAACAGATTATTTTTCAATATTTATGTGGATCGAAAGATATTATCTTCTGCAATAATCAAAGTAGCATGACTTACTGTTTCCTGTTATCGAATGATAAATATTTTGTCATTTACGATACACGTCAAGAAGAGGCAATTCCTTTCTTATATACGTGATACTCGACTGATATCAGAGTCGAGCCGTATACTTTATATGTCCTTTGTTGCTTTCGCATACCAAAACAGCAGGAAACTATGCTAAATCATTTCTATAATTGGTAACCCACCAAATATCTTGCTCCGACAATTTAAAGGATGTTACAGTTCTATTTTCAATACAATCAACCTATTAAGTCGATTGTTTTGAAGTTAAATGATACGTTAACATCGTGAACTAACATTCTTCTCCTATTTTTTACAATAGCATCGACCAAATTTACTTGAATGCTATTCTGCGAGTTTGTCAATGGAATAGGGGTGTAGAAAAAAACATTACACCAGGCTCTATCTTACTTCTTCACAGGTTAGCTAAATACAAGTCCATAAGAGTATAAGTAGTGGGCTAAGGCGTGGTGGCGTGCTTCCCTCACTCTCTTAGTATAGTGGATTTGTCCCATGAGAAGGGCGTCGAGAGCATGACAACTGCGCCCTGTTATGTTCTCGTTCACTACGTAGAAGAAATAAGATGTAGCTCGTGCAATAGCTTTTGTCTACACCCCGCAGATTAGTTATAAACTCTACACAATACTTTACTGTGCGATTCCAAAGCTCTACAAAACAATCATATATCATTATAAAAGTATATATGGAAAGTTTCATTCTGTAGTTCTGTAGTCTCTGTCGCTCACCAACCGACTTAATTGTGGGCCTGTATGGAGTGACTCACGATAAGCCTGGAAAATGTCCCCTCTAGGGCCCACGCGGCGGAAAGAATCGAAAAATAACGGAAGTGTTATCTCTCTTATAATCTTATTAAAGTAATTTCGTACGCAGCTAAAGTTACCAGTTCTTTGGACCGTACACTGAAAGATGAGGACAAAAAGAAAATATAATCTTTTCAATTATTTTTAAAATATTTTGAGTCTCTAACAAAAAAACGCCAATTTGTTTACCAGGGAAATAATTGTAGAATTTAAAAACATCTGTATATATGTTTATAATATATATATTACATAATCGCTACTAACGTCAGCTAAATCATAATATATCGAGCGTTGGAAAACAAATTACTTATATTATTCGCTGTGTTAGTTTTATTGTATAGCAGATTTCCGAAGGATATTAGAGAGGTTGCGGCCGAAGTTTTCATCTCTAAAACGTTAACGTCGAACGTCGAGCGCCACAATCTTGTAAGCGGCGCTCGACGTTCGACGTTCACGTTTTAGAGATGAAAACTTCGGCCGCAACCTCGCTATTCTTTTAGCAGTTACGCCACTGGAATATCCTCTGAATGCAATAATGGAGGATTATTTGTATAAGGCAACGCGATCTGTCAAGGGGGGTAATTTCTAAGGGAAACTGGCCCCTATTTAGATGTTACAAATAACACGTTATAGTGAAATGTGGATGATGCAATTGCTGTAACTCGTGTTACATTATTGCAAGGAGCCTGTATGAGGCAATCATAAACAAATTTCGGCATTTTAGTGCGCTTGATGGAATTCATTTTCAGAAGTATCTAACGATTATGATTGGTGCGGTTTTTCTGGCGCCACTGTACGTATAGTACCGTGCGTATACTGTATTTAAATATAGTGGTAATACGGCAATATAGGGGAAAGTTGGGGTATCCATCACTCAAAAATAAACGTTATGACAGCACATGGAAGAGCAGCGTATTTGTTTCGGCTACACATGTTTGAAATTATATTCCTATGAGCAATGCCAGGGGTTCCCCAACCAATCTTTTAGGAATGAATTTGAGGCAATTTTTTCCATTGTCGGTTAATCGTATTAATGTTCTGTAATTGCTCGCATCATCTTACAGGTCGCAATTTCCCCACCATAGTCGTTAACCTAGGTAAATATCAGTATAAATACCTGCCTGTGTGTACTGATTTGGAATTATATTTTGAAATAAATTCACTTCGATTACAAAACAAGGGATTGTCCATCAATTGTGTGTACAGTTTCAGAGGAAGGAGGAGGTCGCTAAAAGTACATCATTGTACACGATGGGGAAGGATAGGGATGGTGGCATTGTCTACTTGGACTGTTTTTAGTGGTATTAGTGGCATACGAATTTGTTCTTGAGAGCCCACTTAATAGTCATGCGAATAAACTAATCTAAGAAAATATTTTCAGAACTTTTTAGTCATTTCTTCGGTGTCGGGGATCCACGAACTATTGTAGAAGTAATTAAGAGAAAAGGGTTTGCCAAAAGTGCATACATCATTGTACGAAACGGAGAGAGGGGGATCAAAAATGGCTCAAAATCTACACGTAAGTAATGAACTAATGTAAAATTTCGTCTGTTATATTGAATTATGTGCTGGTTCCTCGCTCACCAGCACATAGTTCACGGTTGTGTTCGTTACGCCCTTTACCTACAAGTGATTAAAAAGAGTGAGGTATAGAGAACGATGCAATCTGCTCGTACAGTTCGTGATTAATTGTGGAGATGTGGACCGGCTTCAAATCCGAATCCACCGACCAGTGATCCCGTGGATAAAACACTGAACATTGGTAGTTAAATTTTCCGGATTTTTTTCCGAGTCTAACACCAAAATAGGGCCAGTTTTTCCATAGAAAGTTATTCCGGGAGGCACCCTGTTTGGCAGATGATCCCAATAATCCAATGCAACTCTGATCTTTCACTACAGTAACCCTGTACATTTTATTGCGTGGCTAACACAATAGAATGAATTACGACGATTCAATACTATTAAACAATGGCGTTTGTATTTAATTAATAAATAGTTAACACATTCAATATCTAATAAGTAATTCAAAATTAAAATTTAATAGTATATTTTAAAGTAATTACAGCTATTGGAAATACTCTCGAAATAATTTCACGTGTTTATAATCACATAGAACTTTTCAGTTACGTAACGTAAAATACCCCCGAACAAAGGTAGATTACTTCCCATAATACTATGGACTCATTGCATTTTAGCTGTCAAACCGAAGTCTGATAACGAAATGTTCGAATTAGAATGGTTTCGAAACTTAAGTTGCCTGTTTAAAGTCTCCGTATATTTGCAGTTCTTTGTAATGAAACACAAAATAGACCACGTATTGCACATTACATGAGACTCATCGGTGGTCAAGTGGATAAAACCACTGATCACTGGATCGCGGGTTCGCATCAACTACCAATTACCGAGCGGTTAAGTTGGCAGCCTCCTGCTCTGGGGAATCGGGGTCGAGAAACCCATAAAATTTCAGGGGTACGTAATACTGGAACGTTCTAGAGTTCTCTAACGTTGTCGAAAGTTATAGAAGTTAGTCAGAGTTTACTCAGCACTGAATCTACCGTGAACGTTCTGTAAAATTACATTTCAAAAGTATTGCTGTCCTGGCCACAAAACCAAGTTTCGGTGGAAAATAATAGCCATTTTCTATACTTGTTAGGCATGGCAACTGGAAAATGACACTTAGTATTAAGGAACAAAGTGTGTGATCATTGCAATTACGTTTGCAACAAGCGATAAAGGTAGAGTAATCGATTATATAATTATCAACAAAATACTGTTGCATCTATTAATAGATACACGTGGATTACAGAGAGATTATCACATGTGGGAAGTTTCCGTGTGTCTTTTGACATTTTGCACTTCCTGATAAGATTCTAGGTAATAAGCAATAAGCAACACACGCACAGTGTCGTTACTATTATCTAAAAACTTTTCATTGTTTGCAAAATTAATCGAGAATCATAATATTGCATTATTGTTCTAAGTAATTCTATGTAAATAATTTCGTCCTGACATATTTATTGTAAAATTTTATCAAGAAAAGAACTTATAGCTTTTATGAGAGGTATATAAATAGAAACGGATATAGATGATAATATACACACGTTGTCCTTGAGATATTTACATCCATTTGGGAGATTGCCGTATAAATTACAGTCCGTTGTATATCACGGGCCCCCGAGTAGGTGAATAGTTGGTCGTGGACCACACGAACCCACGAGATAGAGTTTGGTTAAGTGCAACGTGATCTGCCGAGGGGATGCCTCCCAGGAGGAATTTCGTGGAAAATTGGCCCTATTTTGATGTTACAAACGTGAAGAAAACTCGGAAAACTGTACTGGCCAGGCACGAAACCATGACCAAACTATCACTGTTCGGTGATTTTATCCACTCGGCCACTGATGGGTAAGTACGCAGCTGAATCGGGGTTCCAGGTCAACCACTTTTTGTTTGTTTGTTTGTTTCCATTTTTGGCTTTCAGTCTTATGGGTACTAAGAGTGTCTTCTCGCCCATACCTGTCGTTCATCGTAGTGGTGACCAGACCCTGAAGACTGGGAGGTTCGTCGTGGGTTCGCGCCACGGTCGGACAGGCTAACTGCTTGGAGGTTTCCGGGTTTTCTCCTTGCCTATAACGACTGAATAGGAGGCCAGTTCCCCATAAAAGTCCTCCCGGAAGGCATTTATTTCCCGCGCGTACGTATGGCTGTTCGATACAGCCGGCTAATCGATCACCTAGCGATCATACACTTACACAAGTCTACTCGGAGAAAGAGCCTACAGTGAGCTATAATCTCCATATTAACATCATCGTAAGAAGAAGAAAGAAAGAAAAAAAAAATACCTGTCGTTGGTTCGGCCAGCCTCAAATGGAGGCGATCGGGTGTCGAGGTATCCTTGAAAAAATCCTAGGGAGTTGCTCACTTGGATTCGATACCGGGTCCTCCAGAATACAAGGCTTAATCGCCTCAACCTTTTGGACATTCATTTCGCTTTCTACTAATTAGTAAAACAAACTGTTTGCACTCGCCAGGAAGATATCTGGTGACGTGATCATCAGTCATCCATTATCGTTTTAATAGACATAAGTAACTTAAACTCGCTGGGAGGAGAAGGAAAGAACTCTTCCTCCCGGATTTTTTATTGCATATTTTTAAGGCGTTTCGGACATACGGATGCCCCACATCTATAACTAATCTAGTCCTCATTTTTTCCTCTTTCGGGGGCACAAAATTTATTCCTTTATCTTATTATTGTTATATCATTTTCCATAATAGCGAACAATTGTGTTATGTAGTTAGAATGATATCAATTTTGTATTGGACTTTTATCACAAATAAACATATTATATATTTAATTTGTGAGGCCCTTCAGTCGAAATTGCAGGGCCTTATACTCCGTGGAAGCCTTTAAAATATAATACCAAAATCATTATTCTATACTATTAATCATATAATTAAGGGAGGAAGAAAATATAATTGAAATTCTGTGTCTTCGGACGTTGGGAAGTATTCATTGTATGTGAACCGACTTTGAACACCGTGAGGAATACAGTAGTCACGATGAACTGATCCCGAGATAGTCCTTATACAGATTTTTCACCGGCATCCGAAATACGTGGTTGTAATTACGTCACGTTTTACCCACCTATATCTTTTATCTACAAGTGGCATTACCAACTTGAATAAAGGTTTCTTTCTGTCATCTTTAGAAAGTACAATTCCTCATTGTGTTCGAGGTCAGTCTAATCGGAATTGCCGAAAGAGCAAAAGGAACAATTACCCCTGATTATTTGTTTGATAAGTAATCAAAGTAAATACACTATAAAAATGATCTAAATTTATCTAATGAAACTATACTAAAAGATAATAGGTTTCGTCAGGTAAGGAAATAATCAAATTACTGAGAATTTTGTGACATAAAATATGATTAAATTGTGTTTCGACGCCCACCATTGGCAGAGTGGTTAAAAACACGGTACTCGGTCGTGGGTTCGCGCCTGGCACATGGGTTTTCCGGGTTTTATTCACTAAATAGGAGCCGGTTTTCCATAAAAGACCCCCGGGAGCAGCGGTGCCCGTAGACTATACAAAAGGGGGCACAAGCTATAAAAAAGGGCGTCGTACATCATGAAAGAAGCTTCACACTGATTCAACGTCGGATCAGTGCTCCCACAAGGTGGCACTGGTTGAAATTGGGAGCTAACTTGGCCTTCAAAACAAGGAACGTCGTGGTCAACATAGCGTGGGACAATGGACAAATATCGTTCACCAGGTTCTTTTATGTTTACGGAATAGGCCAGAAGCCGTGAATTTTCTGTCTGTTGTCGAGAATTTGAGGCTCTCTTGGGTGCCTCAGTGTCTGTCTGTCCAAGAGGCATTTCCCCCTTGGCAGATCGCCATCATGTTGCCGTATTAATAAATAACAAACCGTGTTTCCTGGAACATAATTGAAGTTTATTATACGACTATAATGTATAAATTATGCAACCGGGAATGGATTTCACGCGACCTGATAACAGAAAAAGAACACGTGTTGTTGTTGTTCTCTTATCAGGTTGCATGAAATTTCATGCATTTAAGAAGTGATAGGAGAATCCTAAATTTAATATTGCTGATTATTTTAATTGAAGATATCAAATTCTAAATTAATTACATACAAAAACATATTTTAAAAAAAAATCAGTTTAAGCAGTTTATAGTTAGATAACTGATTAAGAATATCGCATTGGATCGTGTCGAGACGATAAAGTACACTAAAAACTGCCCTTTAAAACATAATTATCGTTGATTATTATTAATATTTATTAAATATTTCGGTATTCGAATTTTTCTAGAAATAAATAAAATTATACTGGGTGTGGTTCAAAAGTCAGTAAACATTTTTTAAAAATCGATATTCTTGATGTATGGTAACTAGATTAGCATGGAAATGTATAAAATCACAGGGAATTTCAGAAAGTCATCAAAATTAGTTCCAGTTATGTCCACCGGTTGGCTCTTTACCACGAATGATATCATGCAGTGTCTTCAGAAATGCTCTTCATGCTATCCATGACGTCATTACCATGCTCGACAACGAAGGCCACCACACTGAACATTTGGTATGATGCAGTTCTTTGCTGTCTTACGGATCAAAGTGACGCCTGGTAGATATAATTGGAATTAATTTTGACATTTTCAGGCGCCTGGCCACGTATAGTTCCTGTTTTCATAGCGTGTCTAACATCTAAATAGGAGCCAATTTCACATAGAAAGTCGTCCTTGAAGCATAGCCCCTTGGCAGATCTTCCATTGTCTCTTCACATCAATCCAAAGCAGTAGGCGGTTCGAATCAATAGTGGTTTCGGCGTAAGCAAATTAAGTTTTTGTATAGACTGTGGCACTTATAGAAGTTTCAGATCCGTCTGAGAGGTGCGAACCCGCGATTAACTACCATTGTTTAGTGATTTTGTCCACTCGGTCACGATGAACGATAGAGAAGGATGCTCTATCTATACATTGAGGCACGTGATCCTCCCTTTTCGTCTTTGTTGGGCCCCAAAGTTATGACCACCAGCCTTTTCTGCAAATATAAAAGAAACTAATGAACGTCCTACGTAACTTAGTCGTATGTTTTCCAAGTCTTGGCCTTGAAAACGAGGAACGTTCCTTGTTTGCAACCAGTGCGTTGTGGGACCAACCTTGTGGGACCAACCTTGTTTGCAACCAGTTGCAACACGTTGTGGGAGCACTGATCCGAAGTTGAATCATAGTTTGAACCTTCTTGCATAACGAATGTCCTTTTTCATAGCTTGTGACTCCCTTTGTATAGTCTGCGGGCGTTGCTATATCCATAATAAATTATAAAGATTTCCACTCCTAATCACGCTGCTATTGATCCCACTTGGTATTGTTTAATTTATAAGGTTCATTTAACTGATATTAAGATATTAAAATAGAATTTTTGACATTATCGGGCGTCAAACTTGAAATATTGAGAAATTTAAATATTAATCTATCTGCCAATGATACACAATTAGTTTTGCAATAAGTTCTTACTTCTTCGCAATTACTCGTAATTCTTTTCAAATTTTATTGTTTTTCGACATTACAAAATACAAAAATGACCATCGAAATCGGTGATGCGTGATGATAATTCATGAATATTGTATTTTTCAATGGGTAATATGCAAATTCCGTGGGTGCTGAGACGACTTCAAATTTGGTTTACTGTAAGGATGCCTCCCGGGAGACTTTTATGTGGTGTAAAGACAACTAGGAAAACTCCACCTGGCCATCCCGTTGGCCTGGCGCGAACCCACGACTAATTAATAGTTTTCAGTGGTTTTATCCACTCGGCCATTGGCACTCTGGGTAAGTCACAAATGTGGATGGGATTTCCTTATTTTTCTGTGAAAGCCATAAAAATATATGAATAAAATACATTAAAACACGTAAAAAATGCAATTTTTTCATCATTTAGCATGTGAAACTTTAATTTACATCGTGTTTTTTTTACATGAGATTCGAACTTGCGACCTGTGAATAATTTGGAAGACTTGATTCTTATGGATCTACTTCTCTTTACCTAGGCCCCACAACACACGAATGATCTACCAAAGAGGATTGGGAAACCGGCCTCTAAGTGTTAGAACGTGAAGAAAACTGGCCAACCCGTTGGTCAGGCGCGAACCAGCAACCATTAATTTATTAATGGTCACGGGTTCGCGCCTGATCAACGGTCAATATTCGGCCACGAAAAGTATAATAGGAGTAAACCGCTACGTTGCACTAACTTTTCTGATTTAATTCGAGATTTTTTTGCTATGAATCATGTGCTAACGTTGTACTCCATTTCGCAAAAGTGACAAATCTCTTGCAATGAATAATATCATCGTGAATCACGTTGTCTCGAGGAGTCATTATTTTAAAATCGAGATAATAAATAGGAGCTTCGAAGTCGAACGGAATTGTAATAAAGTAAACAATGTTCATAAATATGTAGACTGTTTTTTGTGTTTAATTATCTGTGTAATTTAATAAAATCAAGTTTTAAACAACTAATTATCTTCGATTATATTTATTATTATTTGTATTTATAATATGAGTAACGTTGCGTGCGAAGCGGAAATTTCCCATTTTGAATCCAAAGTTTACGAACTTTGGATTCAAAATGGCGGATCGGTCGGAGTAAGCGGTTGATCGTGTGAAAGCGAACTTCTTAATAGCGAGGTTGCAGCTGAAGTTTTTATCTCTAAAACGTGAACGTCGAACGTCGAGAGCCACTATCTTGTAAGCGGCTGCTCGACGTTCGACGTTCACGTATTACAGATGAAAACTTCGGCCGCAACCTCGCTAATATGTATAGACAATAAAAATAATGCAACCGTCAGCTGCATTCTTATATGATCCAGCTAAATGGATCAAGCAGGAACACAGTTAATGAGAACTCCGTAAACTTTTTATAAGCTGAAAGTTTCCTAACACATCTGCAACACTTTCAAAAATGCATCTGCTTAAATGGTGTAGTCATTGACATAAGAGTAGATGATCTGTGTTGAATCGTATTTAGAACTCAAATCTCGAAAAACTACGCAAATAACGCTTTAGATGTAGCATGTAAAAAGATCAATAATTAGATTTGTGAAGTACTTTTGTAGTAGTGTAATTGGTAAACCTATAGCGGGTAGCGAAAGGTAGATGCAAATGGAAGCGACCCATTTCCGATATTTGCGCTTGTTATTGATTCTCCAACAAAGAAATCTTTATGTCTGTTGTCTTTCGAGAAGAGTTACCGTTGACGATGTGACCGGTAGCAGAGCTTCAAATTTTGGAGCAAATCCTGAAGCAAACATACCAATGAAAGCCCTCCTGTTAACTCGTGGCCTCTTCGGGGTCCTTCTGATAACACCCTAGTACTTTAATGTAAGATTACATACTTTATTCCTAGGTCGATCGGGGTTCATTTTGTCAAGAATGGGAGCCAAAAGGGCTTCTATTTAGTTTCGTAGTCTTCATCTATGATAGCTTAACCACTGGATGTTGCTGAAGATCTTCCATCTTTCACTTCAAGATTCATTTTTCAAGTTCTGCATGCCAAACGTGTAAGAATGTCGTTCGCAAATCTGATGAATGTCTATTTAAATGATAAACGTCGGATTTTCATTGGTACGTTTTTTTCCGATGAAGCATGTTTTTATTTGACTCACTTGTCAGACATAATGTATATGATTCCCGAGTATCCCATACGATCCATGACATCAGTGGTCATCCCCAGAAACTGTTGGCATGGTGTGCAATCTATCAACAATAGGCCAATAATCCTTTGTTGGGAGATAGCCATACACAATCCCGAATTACCTGCAATTCCTTTATGCAGATTTTAGGAATAGAGTGGTTTCAAATGGTTTTTCGAATGAATATGGATGAGGATTTCGCTGACTTCTAACAGTGTAGACTTAAACTCGCGCAATTTTTCGGAGATTTTCTTAATGAAAAAGTGCTCCAAACTGCTCGCAAATTAAAGAGATGGCGGAACAATTTCGCAGCTTTACTGCATTTGTTTCTCAATGAACTATTTGAAACTAATCTAGCCTGAAAAATCTTAATAGAGGAATTCATTTTATGTAATGCTTTATGAGAACTTCTGAATTTAATGAAACATCTAAACCGGAATTGTTCGTGATCTCTAAAAATAGACAAGAAAACCCAAAGACCCATTACTGATTGTAATGGGTCTTTAGGCTCATTGTAGCAAATATAGGCATTATATGAACGATGTCAATATGCTGATTCCGTGTTTTAAAATAGCACAATCAACTTATTGTGCTATTTTATAAATTAGGCAATTAAACTGTTCTTCGTATTACTGATTACGATATCTTTTTTGATAATCGGTTGTTTTGAAGGAAAAAATAAAGTCAATATTGATAGACGACCGCATTTATTACATAAAATAGAAAAATATAAATGTTATCTTATGATACAGTATTTTCTTCTTAAATGAGAATAAAAAACATAAATACAGGATGTTCACATTTCAAATAGGTATAACTCGTAAACCAGTCAGCGGAATGACGTCGTATTTTACACAGGGACTTCTGCCGTAGTGGAATTTATTTGAAACAAAAAAGTTAGTTACCAAAATGCCCGCTAGGGTCTTAAATGGTGCTGCAACACTGTAGTAAATAACTTAAAATGTCTTAACTTCACGGTATACGTAACAGCAATCGATGGCCTCCGTTAAAATGATTGTTTATGTATTTTCTATGACAGCAATAACGCATACAGAGCATGCTCTGTCTCGGTGTAGCAGAACCATTTACCTCACTAGCGGGCATTTTTGTAGTTAACTTTCTTTTTATTTCGTTGCAAATAAAATCTCATTCCTCGGCGAAATATGACGTCGTTCTGTTAATTAGTTTTCGAGTTATATCTTCTTGAAACGTGAGCTATAATTGAAAACACCCTTATAGTGACGTAAAACCTATTCTAGTTACAAATTTATAGTAGCTCCCTTATTTTCGGTGGACATATTGCAAGACCTCGGTGGCCCAACAGTGGCCGAGTTGATAAAACCGGTAGTTGGTCGTGGGTTCTCGCCTGGTCATGTGGAGTTTTCCGGACTTTCTTCACGTTTGTAACACATAAATAGAGGCTCAGTTTCCCTTAGAAAAAAGTCCTCCTGGGAGGCATTCCCCTAGACAGATCGCGTTGCCTTTCGGAACCATAAAATCCAAAATTTTCGTTATAAATCGTGAATATTGTGCTGCAAATTGGTTTCGAAAGCTTGGTTTTCATAAAATATAATTATATATTTATCTCGGTATTATTAATTATTGTTAAACATGTTTAAAGGGATTATTTTTAATCGCCATTAAGTAATTTGGACACTAAACTTTGATTTTATTTTTTAAAAAATTCTTAAGTTAGGCTGTCAATAACTACTTTAGGCATGGAAAATCCAAACACAGGATCCCTAAAGTGGGGTTGAAAGTTAATAGGGGGGTCGATTAATGGCCAACTGAATAAAATCACTGAACATTAATAGTTGGTCGCGGGTTCGCACCCGTTAATAAGGTTAATTTTGTAATTTTCATACAATAAACTATCAATTTTCCTTTCTACCATCAATATAAAACTCGCGATTATACATAAAATACGTGGTTATAAGTACGTATTTTCTGTATTTAAGGGGGAGTGTGAATAATATTCTAGAGATTATCACATAAAAGTAAGTGAAATTTTCAGAAATTGCATCAGATTTTGCCTATAGATTATATATTATTTGCAAATAACATAATTTGATAATTTAAATCGAAACAGGACTAAGAAATGACACGATGCCGCAACTTCTGTAAATTTAGGTGTGTCTGTTTATAATCTCTGTTTACCAGTGGCGAAAGCCAATTGTTTCGATATGGGTAGGGCGAAATGTGGGCTAAAATATCTTTTTAAGATATAACTTAGATTTTTTATTAAGCTAATAAGTACTGTACACTTACTTTAATAATATATTATTACAATATTACATTTCAAAGTGTATTTTTATTCTTAAATAAAAATGTAGTCGAGTCGAATTTATGTAGCCCGAAAAGTAGCCAATGCGCTAAATGATATTTTTTACACCAAACTAAAAAAAAACGGGTACCAAATTTGGCGCAAAGTAACCAAATCTGGCAACACTGATACATAGATTGGCTGACCTTTGATAAAGCGCTGTTGGTGGCAACGATAGGTACTATCGACCGCCATTTTACTTTAAGTCAAAACATCGAAGTCGATACGTAGTTTTGGACAGGATTGTAACTTTAGAATTTATTTTTCTCATCTAAATATAGATTTGTTTTGTTTGCTCCTAGATTTTAAGATTTAGGCAATTAGAAAAGTGATATAAATCTAGATTGTTTCATCTCAAATTTTTATTTTTCTAACGTTTTCAACCTACTTAATATAGGCCACACTCGGGCTTATGATTAAACTGTTCCAAAATAAATAAATAAAAGAAATAATTGGAAAGCCGAGTGATAACCAATTGTGGCCTGAGTCAGATACTTTACGGGCCTATTGTCTATGATGCTTCCTGACGAAGCTTGAAGTATCTGGACCCACGAAAAAGCGCGGAGTGGTATGTATCATATACATCGGCCTCCATCTTTAAACACCCGTTGAGAGTTTGGCCGAACCTATAATGATAGAAGGCAGTTTTAATGCACAAAGAACGGAAATAGTTTTAAAAAAATCATTAAAATTTTCTTAGATTTTATATTTATTCAAGTCTGAATTATGGTTAGACATCCACTCCCTTTCTTATCAGTTGTCGGTGAATGAAATCAAGTAAAGAAGTTCACATTTAGGCTTTCTTTTTAGCAGTGGAGTGCGGTGACATTTGATGATGGGGAAGCTGTGCCAGCTTTGAATAGAATCGTTAATTCAAATATTTTAAAGTCGTAATTTCGAAACGTCATCCGTCATTCGAATTTTTGAAATAGTGAAGAAAACAAAATGGCCGAATCCGAAGCCGTATTAATAAAGATGGTTTGTATTATTCGAAATTCGATCTATTAAACAATTTATCGATACAAAAACATTATTAAGATGAATTTAAGTTAATTTATAACACTTTTTGTGTAAATTATTCACATTTTTTGCATGTAATTTACTCCATTCAGTGTTAGATTTTAAAGTCACGTGACAATTATGAAAAATAAATGAAAGGAAGTTAAATTTAATGTTAGAAATTAAATCAATTGATCTTATTACAGATTGAAGAACAAGCTGAGAATAATGTCGAAGTTACTGATGATAACACTGTTTATAAAACAACCCAAATGCACACTTATTGTAAAATAGCTGGATCTAAAAAAGAATTAAAGAAAATTAAAAAAGAAATTAGCGAAGAAGACGACGACGATTCTGTCTATTGTATATGCAGGACAAAAGACACGAGCAGATTTATGATGTAAGTATACGTCCGTCAAAAGCCGGACGTGTTTACACACGGGGTTCATCGATCTTTAATCTCCGACAAGAAAAACTTACAATATTTCCTACCGTAACAATCAAATGTCTTTGGGTTCGGAACGAAATAATTCAAAAATAAAAGCGTTACATTCCGAGAATTTAATTGAAGATAACTTTATGCAATTGTTGCATAATTTTCTACATAATTAATTAAAAATGAATATTATAATACAGCTTTCCGAAGAAGATTATAGTGCACTGGAAATATCAAATAATTAAATCGGTGGGCAAACTTTTGCTACGTAGGGCCACATTTAAAATGCTCAAACTGATGCAAGCTGCGCACCAGAAAAGAGAAAAATGTGCTGGTAAATTGCAATTATTTATTCCGATATGATTATAAATTAACGTACGTACACTTAATTCGACCTCTGGAACTGATGCGTATGCAAAATATCCGAAATATCTGGCTGAATATTAGTCGCTGCTAGTTTAATTAATTAGTTTTGATGATTAATTAGTTTTGATCTGTTAGCCAATTTCTTGTTTTACTTTTTACTAAATTCATCGCAGAAATACTTTACATACATAAGTTGAAGTTTACTAAGGACTGATCCTCTGTGTAGCCTTTTTGATCTAATTCTAGTGTTAATAACAACTATGGATTAACACTAGAATTAGATTAAGAAAGCTACACAGAGGATCGGTCTTTAGTAAACTTCAAACACAATATCTTCAGTTATACTTGTTACGTGGATGATATTTTGAGTACATAAGTTGTAGAAAATAACAATAGAATTTTTGTTGCATATTTCCTTAAGTTGGGAAATTGATATATTTATTAATATTTTGTGTGATGGAGGCCATATGTGTCCCTCACAGCCAAGAGGGATACGTCACACCCCTGTGAATTGGCCTGCATTTCACTCTCCCCTAAATTAAATGATCTTTTAAATGCATGAGTTTAATTTAAAACATTGACTGTTAGTTTATATTTCTCTTCTGTTGTTTGTAAAATTAACATATTATTATTTATAACATCTTTTTCCATTCAAAAATTTCATAATTTCACTTCATATTCTCCTCATTACACTTAAATATAGTGAAAATATTTATAACTCATATTTTCTGTAATATTAAGAAAGAATGTATCAATGAAAAGGAGTCAGTTCGTGGACTGTTATAATAATAAATGTTTGTGATGAAAAGATTAAATTATGTACTATATGAGAAATCATTTATTAAATTAGAGATATTACACCATGCAAAAAAAAAAAAAAAATACAATATTGATTACTTGGTAAGGTCATAGCATATGTTAATATAAACATTAATTAGCTGAATACTTTGTTCCTTTTTATGGCGAATACGTTAATTGACTTTCTTTGTATCCAGGAATCTCTTCCATTGAACAGGTGAAAGTTTACATTAAAAAATCATTCTGTTTGAAGGATATTTTCTTTTAGGCATGTTCTGTTTTGGACAGGTTTTGCTATATATGCTAATGATATGCAAATTAATAATACAACCTATAGTTTATAGCCACTGTTGAAGTTCATTCTGAATGTTCTTCATGCGTATTAGCTTAGGGTTGTATAATGGCTCAAGGCCGAAAATAGGAAAATAAAATTATGTCGATAAGGACCCATGAGCTGCATAACAGGACCTTGTGGGATATGGGTTGCTCACGACCAATTTAAACTTAACTTTTTTCTCAAATAGATTCAAATATTTTTAATTTTTAAATCACTTGCTCAATTATGCTATATCTTATATGTTTTAGTACTTTTGGATTAGTCTGTGAACTGAATGAAATAAGTCTTAACACTCTATGATATACAAACAATAATAAAGTTTAGTATAATTACTTGATAGATTTAATTTTATAATAACAACATTTAATAAAATTTAATTTTTCAGAGGATGTGATAGTTGTAATGAATGGTATCACGGTGACTGTATCAGCATTACAGAAGAATATGCTAAAAATATTATTAAATTCTTTTGCCTTATGTGCAGAGGTAAGATAAACTTTGAATATTTATATATTTTTCTGAACTTATTTATTCTTATTTTAAATTATTTCGTAATTTAAATTTAAAAAATTTTTATAAAATGTTTAAAAATTAACAGAGTAGTTAGTGTATGTGCAATTAAAAATTTTTAGCTTAAACTTATTAATAATTTATGTATATATTGACTTGGACATAATATTTTTCTTATATACTGGGTTTTGCAGTAATAATTTTCATTTTTTCCTCTGCTCTGTGGGTACTAGCAGGAATGTTTTTCTGTAGCCATTATAAGTTTATCTACACCCACAAAGGGTGAGGATGGGGCCTGATATATCCAAGACTCAAAAATTTCTGGGAAGTTGCTCACTCAAATTTCATCTCGGATTTTTAGAGTGGTAGGCTGTAGCATTTTCTTTTGTAAAATATTGCTTTGTTCGGAAAGTTCGTAGCAATTTTTAACCCTTCCCCTCCCACTTGACGATATTTCATCACGAGGGTTTAGTGATAATGCTTGTGTAACAGAAATTCATCACTTTCAAAATCGTTTAATTTTTTAAAAAAATTCCTAACTTAGATGGTAGTTCTATATAGTACATGCATCGTGTTTTACATAATTTTAATTAGATGGCATTAATTATTATATACTGTATACATATATTTTTGAAGTGTGAAAAACATTTTCGGGTTTGTTTTACTGTTGAGCATTTTGTGATTTTTACTGAATATATGTTTAGTCCTAAATCAGTAAGTTTTACATATATATTTATTACTTATACAGTCGACCCTCCTATAAGATCATAGATACGTTCCATTTTTTAGGAATCCGATTTCTTACGAGTCGTTCCAATCACAGCCCGACACGTGTAAAGTTTACGGACTACGGCTGATTGAAAGGTTTTCTTCCATAAAATTAATCGATTCTAGACTAATCCGACTCAACATTTCCAAAATACGTATATATTTTTTGGAAATAATCCGTATAAACTACACTATAAACAAAAAATTGTAGGATTACTTACCGAGTATGCACTATTCAACAACCCCATTGCTAAAGCTTGTTTTTATCGCGAAGCAGTTCAGCAAACCACAGCCGATTTCTGATAACTTATTTTTCTGCGAAAACTTCGTTGAACTTCGGAGACATCATTAATATAAATAATTTTAATCGCCGTTGAATAAGAAATGTTTCTTTCACAAGAAATGTCTAAAATTACAGTACCGTATTAGACTTACAGTACCTAATTTACATACTGTACAGACGATAGTTAGCGTAAAAATCTCCATAGCGTGGCGCCACGCTAGACGGCAGAAATTATGTATTTAATTATAACAAAGTTACAATAAGTTAATATATAATTATATATACAGTACCTAATTTATATATAATTAATATATAATTATATGTACAGTACCTAATTTATATATAATTTATATAATACTGTCCAGACGATAGAAATCTCTCCGTAGCGTGGCGCTACGGACGGCGGGAAAGTAGTTTGGCTGCCCGATGACGTTTAACGTAATTATAGGGGGTTTTTTACGGATACTGTCACAATTTTTTTGCAGTTTTATAGGAATCGTAATTATTGGGACCGTAATTATAGGGGGTCGACTGTATAATATATATTATAATTTTATTTATTTACAATTTATCCAACAGAAACGTGTGGTTTTTTGTTTTTTTAATTTTGTTTTAATTGTTTTATAAATCTTATGTTTTTTTTTTTTTTTTTTTTTTATAAGTTTTACATATATAAGTTTATTATTTGTATAATCTTTACTTTAATTATATGTAGTTATAATTTGTTTTCAAACAAAGGAAGCATTTTTTTTTTTTAATTATTTACTGTTTTTTTGTTCTTTTGTTGTTTTGTAATACTTTGGTTTACTGCTTTATCGGTAAATCTTACATATATATTAATTATTTATATAATTTTTTGTTCTGTCTATTTATCAAAATAAACAAAATATAAGAATTATAAAACAATATAATGAAACTTAAAGAACAAAATAATGCACATTTCCTTTGTATTGAAAAATTTTAAATAAATAACATTATAAATTTTTGTATAAAACTGTAATTTTTTTGGAAATTATCAGTTTTTATTATTTGAATTTTTTAAACGTATGCCTTTTTTTTTGTAATAAACATGAAAACTTTTTATACAAAACAATCAATGCTTTTTAATAGGATTTTGATAACTATTGAAGTTTCAGTTAATTGTAGACAAGTAAAATTACATAAAGACATGAAAAACGTAAACATGAATATTTCGATATAAATAAGAATTGCTCCTCATTAAATACGTCAATATATATAAATCTTATATCAAAATGTAAAGGACTTTTAGTTCAAGCTAGCTTGTTGAAAAGTTAAATGAATAAAAACAAATTATCATATCTTACCTATTGTCAAAGTGTAGTAAGATATTACAAACAAACAGTAGATGATAAACTAATTTTTGACATCCACGAACAAACACTATATAATTAGAAACTACACAAAGAGGTGTGTATACAGGATTTTTTTCATAGTTGTATGATAAAAATTGAATATTTTACAAAATTTTAAAATAATAATAGTCATTGAAATTATATTCCTGCTTTCACTTTATTTCTAAAAATATTTCTCAATCAAATTTATTTTAAGTTTAGTTTTATAAACTACCATTTGTTATATATTATTAGTAATGTAAATAATTTATTTATGGACATGTTCAGTTAAACAATATCTTTCTGAATCATTGTTAAAATATTACCATAAATGATAGTGATGTTAGTATTATAATGGATGTTCAAGATTAATTTGTAACATCTTTGATTACACATGACATGCAATCTCCAGCAGATGGAATTAAAAATTTATTGCTTTTTCTACAGGGAAAGTCCTACATATATGACAGAGTCTAGACAAATCTTTTAATACATGATATAGTCTACTACTCATAAAGACCATATATAATACAATGATAAGTATCTTCCCCGTACAATAAATATATGTGCACCCCATTTGAGGTTATAAATGGTAAGAAAACTGGACTCGTTCGCACTCAAAACTAAACTCATTTAATAAGTAAAGTACCCTACTTGAGATATGGTTTACAAAAAAATTTTGGCTCAATCACTGTAACAGGTGTCTCCATAATGTGTCTGAAAGCATTACTCATCTAAAAAATCAGAGGCAGTAAATTCACATGCACCCAGCATTTGCCAAATGTTGCTTGGTCGGTCATGCAAATTTGCTGCTTTGTGTGTAACTCAGTCAGCAGTATGCAAATGAAGAGAACTATAAAAGCTTGTGTAGTCTCTGCATTGTTCAAAATGCAAAAAAATGGCAAGACTGGGACTAGGACAGATACTGTCCTAGCCCCAGTATAGTCACTGAAATTATATTTCTGCTTTCACTTTATTTCTAAAAATATTTCTCAATAAAATTTATTTTAAGTTTGAACAAGTCTTCTGTCAGAACCTTCCTCAGACACTAAGAAGAAACTGGTTCCATTGCACCTGGATGCAGTAATGGCAGACTGCCAATGACTACTGTTGGAGATTGAATTTTGTGTCGGCTTGTGAAATACCAATCTGGTACGTTCATGGAAACTATAGAAATAGAATGAATGAATAGACCAACTTGTACCTAGATGAGCTGCTTGCAACAGGTTACATGACATGGGTTATGGTTTGTACAAGAGTAAGCGAAAGCCTATGTTGACACTAGTTCAGCAAAAGAAGTGATTTGCATGGGTTAGGAACCATTTATCTTGGATAGAAGCTCAATGGCAGAGGGTGATTTGGTCTGATGAGTCTCTCTTTCCAGTTCTTTGTGAAAATATTGGATGTAATCATCCTCCAGCCAGATGTGAAGTGAGAAGTCAAGTTTTCAAGTACAGTTCAAGTGTGGTAGTGTTTTGGATATTCTGGCATTGACAATTTGGTTCTGTATGATGGGACTGTCAATACACAATACTACCAGACAATTTTGCAAACAGCATTTACTGCATTTCATCTTGGCTGCAGGGAGATGCAATCTTTCAAGATCTTACCAAACCACATACTGCACGATCAACTAGGGCTTGGCTTTGCCAAAATCAAATTCAAGTGTAGACTGGGGTTCCAAATTTGCCAATCTGAACTTAGTTGAAGGCTTGTCTTCAGGAAAAAGGTGCAAAAACACAAGCCTGTCATCAGTTGAAGACAGTTATTCCAGAAACGTGGACTAACATTCCACAAGATCTTTGCCGTGCCTATGTCACATCAATGCCTAGGCAAGTTGCTGACATATATGCTTCAAAGGAAGAACCCACATAATGGTAATTTTATGTAAATGCTGGGTGCATGTAATTCATTGCCGTGAATAAGGTTTTTCCATATCTAAACATAGAAAAGATGCAGTTGACTACAAATATTTCACTTTCAGGTGACTTATGGGACTCTGTTGTATATATGGTCTGTCATTAAGCAGCACAGAACTGTATTCAATTTGATATTCTAAATATTTTATTATAAGTTGCATAAATTTAAATCATCAATTCTAAAAAATAAATTATGGAACTTGAAATTCTGAGTAAATATAATAATTCAAATATTTTTAATTGTTAGAAAGAGATCCTACTTTGGAAATTAAATTTAAAGAGAAGAAAGAAAAATGCGAGAAGATTAAATCAGAAAAACTCGAAAAGGAATCAAAACGATCAGAAGCTTATTCTTCGGTGAATATATATTTACTGCGTTACTTGGTCGTAAATTTCATTTCTTATTTATTAAAATTTGTATATTTTTGTTTTCTAGAAACCGAAAAAATCTGCGAGGAGGTGTGGCGAATGTATTTCTTGTTACAGAACTGAAGACTGCGGAAGATGTGACTTTTGCAAAGTATGTTTTGCCATTTACGAATGATTGCATTTAGTCCATTAATTACACTTAATTAAGTTACTTAGCATTAATTCATTGGTTCTCAATCTTTTCTCGAATCTGATCCACTCTTTTACCTTTGTTTTTCTTTTAGTCTGGCCCTTATCCTTTCCTTTTTCCATTTTCAAATTATCTATACATAGCTATCAAACCCCCGTATGTATATAAGAAAGAATAGATTTATTGATGTTTGTGAGTCAAGTGGGATCCCAACCTAATCTGTTGGTTGAGAACCACTGAATTAATTGTATCTAATTAAATTTTGTGAATAAAAAAGAAATATTATTTGCTCACTTAGGATATGAGGAAATTTGGAGGTCCTAACAAGATACGTCAAAAATGTCGACAAAGACAATGTGTAAATTTTGTAAGCATCAATAAATTTTTGACTTTTTTTTATATAACCCTTAATTTCTAAAATTAGCATAAACTACATTTTAGTTATAATACTAATACATTAAAACGATTTGTCCTGAAATCCAAACGCTTCGAGAATGCTATCCTATTGTCGAAGTGTTGGATTATTTTATTATTTTTAACATAGAAGAACGCTAACGTTTTCATTTATTATATTTTATTTCTTAACATACTAACAATTAATTATTAATTAAAATATAACTTTTAGGTATGTTTAAGTTTAAATTTTTTTATGTTTTGGAGTGTTTGTTACCATTCTTTCCATTTAGAAAACCACTACTGTTCTGTTTGGAACATTTGTCACCATTTTACATTCGATTTTGGCATTTTTATTATATAAAATTTTATTACATGTCGAAAAAACTTATCATTTACAGCAGTTGTTACGATGGACGAGTCATTCCGGGGACCTGGATTTAAGTCTGGATTAGAACGTTAGAAGTGTTCATAGCTAGTTTGATCCAGATACTCGGGCCCTGTTTGTTGTCACCTGGTCACTCCCATTATGAGTCTAGTTGAATGTATGTTAAGTTTTCATGCTCATCATAGGTTTAATTAGACCCATAGATGATATCTGTCAAGCAGAGTTTAAAAAAATGGTTTTTTCTATATGCTCCCATTTTTCTGACCAGTGACGTGTTCATATATTCACAATTAAAATGAAGTGTATTTCCAAACAATAATTCTGCTATAAGATAAGTTTTATAATTTTAAGAAGTGATCAAAAGTATAAATTTAAATATATAAAAAAAAAATAAAGTGGTGACACACGTGACTATCAATCAAATTATATTCTTATAAATTCATATATTATAAATAATATGTTTTTTTATAACATGATTTAATGTTTCTAGAAGTTTTTATACATAGGATCCACGGCATTTTGAAAATTAAAAAACATATCTATCAAATTTTCAAACTGATAAAATTTCATCTGATCCAGCGAATTGCATAATCCAAATATTGAGGTTTGGATTTCAGGACAGTTATAAACTAAAAAAAACAGAGAATTATTTATTAATATAAAAATATTTATATGTGATTTTAGGGCTTAATCTTTGGAAAAAAGCCACCGTATAAAGATAAATACTCACACGAGGATAACAACGAAATGTGTCAGGAAGAAAATGAGGAAGACGAGGATGGAGAGGACAAGGATCCAACTTATTGCCCTCCTGAGAAAAAGGTAATTATTTAATTTTTTTTTTTTTTTTTAAACTTTTATTTAATATGGTGTTGGTAATGTATAATTTCAATAGCCGAGAGGACATGTCTCGGATCACGACGAAGATTATGAACCTAAAAGTAAAAAATCTTCTAAAAAGTATTGTAAAAGTCAGACAAGACAGGTATTGATGATAAATTTTATAGCTTTTGTTGTATGAGACTTGCATTAGATAATTTTAATTTGTGTTTAAAATGTGTGCATATACAGAGCGAGGGGAGGAAGAGATCTTCGAGGCATAGAGTGAAAAAAGACGAATATGGCACAGAAAAAGAAAAGACCAGAGGAAAGAAGGAGGAAGAAATTATTAAACAGTGTTACGGACCCGCATGCATCAATGCAGCAAGAGTGGGATCCAAATATTGTAGCGACAGTTGTGGAATGAAATTGGCCACAAAGTATGCATTAATCTAAAGAATAGTTAAATGAAATATAATTATAATTATTTTAAATTTTTATTTAAACTCATTAACTTTACAGTCGAATCTTTGAATTTTTACCCCATCGCATAAGGCAGTGGCAAAGTACTACTTGTTTGGCAGACGAAAAGAATAGGCTTCTGTTAGAATCGATTCGAAGACAGCAACAAGAAGCCAAACAGATCTTAAATCAGTTAGATAAGAGACAAGAAGAGTTAGAAAATCTAATTGAACGTGCCAAGAAAACTCCCATTGCTCAGGAACAAGAGGTATGTTAATTTAGAAATAAAATAAGGTGTGCTTGATTAATGTACCTGGGAATCTGAGAATTTGCTATAGAACTCAATGTTTAAATAATGATTCTATAAGAATTGGTAGAAGTTGTATATTTTTGACAAGACTATGTCTTGTTTATAAAATCGTACTGTCCAATGTTCTTACCAGCATAGAGGTATGAAGGAGTACATGTCGAGAGTTGATATCTGGCACAGAGTATTAGGTGCCCAAATCATGTGTGCATAAAAAAATCCAGACTTGTAGGTAGTCAGGGGACCAAGAATCGAGTCAAAATAAAGTATAAAATGGCGACCCTCTTCTACAAACAGACAAAACAGCCACCTCACCCCTCTGAAGTCGGGTAGGGGAGAGTACCACCCACAGTCATTCTAAGAAGTGAACTCTGACCTTAGGACCAAACACAAAGTTTCTTCTATGTTAAATAAAATTTGTAATCTAATTTTGTAAATTTGGGAGTGCTTCAAATATGACGTTAAAATGGTTTTATGTTGTAACAAGTGGGTTTTTTTTTTTTAACATTATCTAGTATAGTAAAATTGTAGGACCGATCAAAATTTGACATTATATTAGGGTTGGCGTTACATTCGATGGCATTATAATCGGGTTAAACTGTATATTGTTTGTGCAAAATAAAAAGATAATTTCGGACGATACAATAGCCATGATTATTTTTTCAAAAACGGGAACTTTTCATTACGCATCGACAAAAATTCAACCCAGGCCGACGCGCAATGGAGAGAAATTTTGAAATTAGATAGGTTAATTTCATCGAAGATGCATTGTGGACGATCTTGTGGTCGTGGCCGGCGAAGTTTGAACGATCGTGCCCAATAGCAGCAATATCAAAGAAGATAGGAGAATGAGAACAAGACCTGCCTCGAGCATCAAAGTGATTCCGTCTCCGAGACATAGTCTTGTCCCAAATACGGTTTTGCCGTTTTACTTGTTGAATTTAAATATTGTTCTTCCAAAACTATGGTTCTATAAATCTTTTGATTTTAATTTAATAATTGAAGAGCTCTGGAGTAAAGGCAGTAAGTGCCGGCAAGATTGTTTTGATCTAATGCAAATCAAGTTTTTTAAATTACTTTCTAATTTTAATTCTATGTAATACAACTTAAAATTTTATGATAATAAAGTACAGACTAGATACAGTAAAACCTTGTTATTTCGATATTGGATTACTCCAATTATCACATAATTTGAAGTCGTCTAATCCCCGACCAAAAGAATAAGATTTTGCGTATACTGTATTTTAGTTTGGATAATTCGAAATAAGTGTACAATAAGTGTCCTTTAAATACTTGTGCATATTTGTGATAGAATGCATACGTAGCTTTAGCCATTAATATAGCTTGTTTTCATCAGAATGTGTGTACATGATTTTTGTAATCTCAAACTCAAGACTGTGAATTCTTCGTAGAACTAGCCATTAGTCCTATAGATGAAATTAGCAGGTAATTCTTATTGAAGCATTTAAGCTTCTTTTGTATGTTATGTTCAAGTCTTGCTTTAAATGTAGTTTTGTTACATTTTCATTGTTTTTGTCATTGTTAAGTACACTCCCAACTGATGGTTTTTCAAAAAAGTTTAAATTACTAATAACACATAATAGTAATGCATTTGTAACCAAACAGGTAAAATTATGTAGATAATGTCATAATTTTATTCGAGAATTACAAAAAAAAATCAATTCGAGAAAGGTTCGGATAATTCTAAGTCATGTTTTTTGGTCCCTCGAGTTTCAAAATAATGAGGTTTTACTGTATAACTGAAATGCATTAATTCAGTATTTGCACAACTGCCAAAGTTAATGCAGCAACAATAAGAAAAGAAACAATCCAGGAGTTACCACATTTTACACCAATTTCAATGCCGGTTACACCTGTACCACGATGTCCAGGTAATCGAACATAGTACTTGCAGTCATCATCTTCCTGCTTGTTACTGCCTACGTCTGCATTTGCCACTTTCGAGGCCTCTTTAAGATGCATAATTTGGCAATATTCACTTCGGGCATGCTAGCACATACCTTAATTTGGCTTTTTTGATCGCTTTCTTCCATGATATTTCCCTTCCAGTTTTACAGATAGCAATGATGCCTGATGTCAGCTTCTCTTTCTCAAGTTTACATTATCATAGACATTGTAATCATGTTGTCATTGAAATGGAACGTGCACACACCATGAAATTTCAGAAGTACATCATCTTCACAGATTGCTTTTTTTGCTGATACATATCTGAAGGTTGGTCAATTTCAAGGAAGTCTTTCATTTCCATGTTTACCACTACCAGGTTTCTGTTTCTGACATTTTAATCACAACTGACCACTGTTCAGGAGAATACACATTTTGATAGTGATGTTGGAGATGTTAATCTAAACAGTTCTCGGCAAGAAGATAGCGCCGGGTAGACCACGGCTCTATCTTCTTGCCCCAGTTTTAGTGTTGGTAATGCCTGTTGCAAATGAAATGTTACAACTAAATCACGGTCATTTTTAGTCTCTGTGTAATCTTTTATGACGATCCGACCAAATTCTCGTTCCAAAATTGGCTGCCGTTGTTTCAGCATTTGCCTTCTTTGGTACATTGCATTCCTTCGAAGTAAAACACCCCATGTTGTCCATTAACAGAAATTCTTTCAATAATTTGCACCTGTGGTAGTTGCTCCTAGTGTATACAAGTTGAAATTCGTGGAAGTAGTGCTTATCGTCCTTTACTCCCGAGTCCTTCAATTTTTGGTCTTAGTGGAGATGACTTAGTGTCTAATATTTTACAAGTTCCATAATTGTCATATGTGCAGAAAGGAGCTTCCCCTTCAAAAGTTTTTTACATTTGTGTCCGTCATGGATAGGGTCGGACCTGCGACGGGACAAGGTCCTATTATATCAGCCTCTAACTCGTCTTCAAAGTGGCAGGCCAACGCCTTTACCACATGGTCATCTGGGGATGCATGTTATTAAATTTAACATCTTTGACGTTCTTACATTTATTCAGAACTTTTTAATTTTAAATTATAATTAGTGTATTTTTTTGTTTAACTGTAGTAATTCTGTAAATTATATTTTTAATCTTTAAATATTCCTACATTCCTTGTGAAATACTGGCTTGAATTTAGAACACTAAACTTGAATTACAGTATATTTAGAGTTTACTGTACTTAAAATGGTAATTTACACATTATACTTGAAAATTCAATCCCAGTTAGTCTGGGTTTTTGATGCTTCGCCATATTTCAAAAAACTGCCGTAATACATCTAGTTTAGTGTCATTTTATATATATAAATTATTATATGTAATTTCAAATGTAAAATGTACTAAATAATTCATTTAGATATTGGGTAATTTGAGCCCTTTAATTATACAAGGTTAATTATGTATTTGTCTGTCTTTATTGAGATGTTAAAATTCTTCACTAACATTCCTAATCTAAAAACACACACAAAAATTGTAAACTTGTTTCCCACAAACACAGCAGTTTCAGGAGTATTTCATTTCATAAATTACACATTGATTATAACTGATTGAAACTATTAATAAACAAACATCATCACTAAAACATACACCAACCAATGCTGAATATTATCGGGCTACAGACAGCTATAATATTAATAATTATTAATAATTTATAAGACAATTTGCGACTAGAGTTAGGCGTTAGGCACCATCTCTTGATAATTTTAATTAAATAATTTAGAACTACTGGAAGAAAAGAATCAGCCCGGAGTAGAAGTTGAACCCACAACTCCTGCTTACATTGCAGATGCATTGCCAATTATGCTACCGGGACCTCCGGTCCTATCTCCTCTTCCAGTATATATAAGCCATCGATGGTTATAATGTATGCTTACATATACTGGAAAAGATTGGACCTCGGGGTAGCATAATTCGCAACGCATCTGCACGGTAAGCAGGAGTTGCGGGTTAGAGTCCCGCTCTGGACTGATTCTTTTCTTCCAGTAGTTCTAAATTACTTAATTAAAATTATAATTACCGTGGAACCCCAGTTAACGAATGTAATCCGTTCCACGAGTCCGTTCGTTAACTGAAGCAATTTTTCCCATAGAAATTAATGCAAATACAATTAATCCGTTCTAGCCGTCAGTATTTTTGTAATTTTATTTGATTCTTTTCAAAAAAACGGTTTGAACTTTTGCATCAACCCAATATAATTTAATATCCACATGTTAAAAGCAAAAACACTATTGTTAAATCGGACAAAAGTTCAGGGAGAAGTAAGGAAAAAAACTGTACTGTAGTTGTCAAAACAAACGCAATGCAAAAACGAATGAAGTAACAGATCAGGTGGAATGTCTGCGGGGAAGATGAAACTCTGACAGAAGCGGTCATAAACAGTCGATTTACGTTAAATTTTCGGAAAAGGGGAACGATTTGACGGGTATAAAAACATCGCTTACGATCGTTAAAGTTCTAAAATGACAGATAGCAGAAACAATAGGCTAAATTATGAGCGAAAGGCTTATATGTTTATCAACAATCTCCAATCAGAGTCGACGAACAGGTGTCAAATAAACGCCTCGGAACAAACCTTTCTCGTGACCTGATCGGGAGACAAAGAAGAAAACAATTGGAAAGCGAGGAATGGGATGCAGGACTAATCGTAAGGTGAGATTCAAGGAAGAAATACTATAAAAACTCCAAATTTCAAGGTCAAAATGCAGTTTTCCTAAAAATTCTATGGCAATTAATCTGTGTCGTCTTCATCTGGATTAAGCCTGAAGTCGTGCCCGCTAAAATTTGTGTCTTGTGGACCACTCCAGTCGTTGCAGCTCTGTCACCTACCATTGCTTCTGTGACCAAGTGAACCCATCTCGTCCGCTTTGGGGCTACGACTGATCAGCTTGCACTATCGTAGGATCAGCGATACGCCACGCCTCAGTGCCGGGAGAAAATACTGTAGAAAAGCCATTTCCAACCACCTCAAATATATAAGCATCTTCCCGTTCTAATAAACGATTTTCACTGTAAAATACTTGTCATCTTTGTCTCCTCCGCCGCCACCAACGTACGAATGGACCCTAGACCATCACCGACACACGATTAACTGATTCGCCCTAAAAGTCGGCAAGTTTACAAATTTGACACAAAAAGCCATTAAGTTTGTTATCCGAGACAAAATTTTTGCAAAATAAAAGTTCATTAACCAATTTGGTTGTTAACCAGGATGTTCGTTAACCAGGGTTCCACTGTATTAAATTTATCAAGAGATGGCTATTGATTATAAGACTTACTAATTACTATTATAAGACAAGCTAGCATTAGGCTAGTGCCAAATTGTCTTATAAATTATTATTATAGCAGTTTCTAGCCCGATAATATTCAGCATTGGTTGGTGTATAGCTTGAAAACTATTAAATTCAACATTAAATTCTCTGAAGAAACCTTACTTGCAATACTTAATAAAATTACATTAATCTGCTACATTATTTTTAGGTAACCGACGGTGAATCAGAAGAAGGCGAATTGAGCGTGTACTGCGTAACCTGCGGCCACGAGATCGGAGCGAGGACGGCACTAAAACACATGGAAAGGTGTTTTAACAAAGTAAGAAATATTAAAATAATTATGCGACATTTCGAAATCTTATGAACATAATTTTTATTTTGGCTTCCAGTACGAAAGTCAGACGTCGTTTGGGTCGATCTACAAGACGCGCATCGAAGGGAGTAACGTATTTTGCGATTTCTACAATCCCCAACAGAGAACGTACTGCAAGAGACTCAGGATTCTGTGTCCCGAACATTCGAAAGATCCAAAGGTGAGCAGGATTGGTACATAAAAATAATTTATTTCGTTAGGAGAAACGACTAATTACTTTGTCTGCCAGATCAACGACGACGAAGTGTGCGGTTGTCCTGCCGTGACGAACGCCTTCGTACAGACGGGAGAATTTTGCAGGATACTCAAAAAGAAATGTATAAAGCATTATTGTTGGGACAAGCTGAGACGTGCCGAGATCGACATGGAGAGGGTCAGACAGGTAAGGAATCGTTTTGGGCGTTTATCTTTGCAAATTGTAGCATATCGATAAACATCGTGTCTTTCTCAGTGGTTACAACTAGACGAATTAATGGAACAAGAAAGGAATATTCGTATAGCCATGGCCAACAGAGGCGGCGTGCTCGGTCTCATGTTGCACCAGACAATAGCTCATGACACCCTGTTTGAAGTTCCACCCGGACTGGAGTGAATTAAAATTCACATTTTTATATATATTTTTTAAAATATCTAATTAAAATTTGTACATAATGGGCATTAAACAATTTATATTTATATAGCTTTGATTTTTATTCTTTTAATAATACTACATTGAACTGTACACGAAAAGCTAAATTAGAATTTTAACATTTTAATTTTCGTCAATCAGAAAACTTTCGACCGCCTTAAGATAATCCGGATGCAGTTTTTCTTTGAGCTCGCTTCTTGTTGCCCAGCAATAATCATTGACGTTTGGATTTTGCTGTAACAATTCTTCTTTTGTTATCTCTCCCTCTCTTACTTGAGCCTTGAAAAAAAATACCTGAAATAAAAAAAGATTATTGAAAATGTACTACATCTGAAGTTTTGGCGCTGTCTTCTGTATGAAAAATTTAAACATGGTAGACTGTAGGTATGTTATTCCTTATTTCAGTTTTAAAATAATGCACTTTGTTACCACACAAAAGAAATCTTAAAGTTTTAAACAAATCAAGATTAATTAAAAATGCATGGTGCCATGGGTGGTCCAAATTATATTTCCCATGCTTATTTCATACTATCTGTAAAATTTACAATAGTTTTGTGGGACTATATGGATACACCACGTTGGCTTTGGGACATCCCTGACCATCTTCATTCAATGCATAAAGGTGAAAGATGTCAATCGGTTCTTCCCCACGATCATCAGAAACACCTACTAGTTTCTATGCAGGCCCACTGCCAATAGAATGCAGCCCAAAGGCCTGTGATGTTTCCTCTGGCAAATTTGTGGGACGAGAAGAAACGGTCACTGCTATCCATTATCGTGAAACCTTGCAACGGTCTGATGGGAACATCTTTGGCCGAGTGATTTTCGCAAATTCCCGGCACCGAAAAACTTGGTAGGTCGATGTTTCGGAACGAACCAAAATATGACAGATGCCGTATAATGATTCTTTCATAAGCAAGAACAACTTCACACACAGCTTTCATGTTAGAGTAGAGGAAGGATGTAGGTAACGTTACACATGCACAAATGATAAATTTATTTTCACATTTTTATTATGAGTTTTTATTATCCTTGAATTATATGAAAGGAGAAGTAATTGTAGCTTGGTGAGGTACTGTACAACATGATTTTCAGGAGCTACAAGTGTTTTAAGTAGTACCTAAGACAGATGTTAAAAATATAGATTACATTTCTTGTGCTGTTGTTTTTGAAACTTACTCTTTGCACAACCGATTAGACTCCAAATGTACCAGAACGGGATGCTTGGGAAAAAAAAGCATTCTTGACGAGAGATTCTCTCAATTAAGAGAGACAGGATAACATTAACAGCCCCAAATAGAAGAATGTGTACTATTTTATAGAAAGGGTTCCTGTAAAAGGAAAGCCTCGACCATATGAATTCAAAATTTTGTTCTCTACAGTACAAGTGGTGATCTCTTGATACACAGTAAAATGATAGGCTAGAAGCACTTAAATGTAATATAACACTAACGCAAAAATTTCAGACTGGATACAAGAACAACAGAAAATGGTCGTAAGATTTTCTGTGATACTTTTTGTCACACCAACTACTCTATATTCTGAAAGAAAAAAAATATTTGCCTCCAGCCCAGTCTGTACTAATGGAGGTGGAAAACTTCCTTTAATGTCGGATACATCAAGGAAAATACTGTAATGTTTCCATCTCTGCTTTTTAAGTGGTTGGAAACAGGACACACTGACTGTTGATTTCAACTATATCGGAAAGGCCTCTAAAATAATCAATAAGCTGCAAACTAAAAAAGAAAAAAGAAAAAAAAAAAAAACACTTGAAAAATATCTGTCATTCAGCCCTATATTCTTGTTCATTACAGTGGACTTTGGGTCTCTTACATTAGTCACTACTAATAAGAAAATAAATTGCAGTTTTTCATATTTCTGTAAAATATCTTTAACTTCTTAATTATAGCATAAAGCGATATTTATACATTGTGTAAAGACCGTACTCCAAATGTTGGAAAATCAGTTTTGTTGCATAGAGTCTGATTACGACAGGACTATCTCCTGTTTTACAAAACAGGGTGAAGTGAAAATTATTTTGTGTGATCAAAACAAAGAATACAAGAAAATCAATGGCCATAAAATTTAAAATTAAAGAAATTTTCTTACCTTAGCTCCCATAATTCCGCCATTTCTCTCGGCTTTTGGATATTTATATTTATAATGTCCTGCGGGTGCATTACCCATCATGGTGATTTGTAATTTATCTTGGCACATTTCTTTAACGATTCTTTCGGCCGTCTTTAAAAGTCAACGGGGATTTGTTAGTAGTAGTTTCAGCGTATTTTAAACAGAACAAAACTTATTCTTACTTCTCTTAGGTTTTCGTCTTCTCTTCTGATACTTTGGGGTAGAAGCCAGCGATAATCATTTCCTAATTTTTGTTTTATTATCAGTAAGAGACTATTTCTTAATTTTCTATTTAATGAATGTTGACAGTTCTTTTTATCGGCTTCTAAAATAATAAGAAATGCAAGTGATGTAATAAATTATTAAGATGTAAAATGGCTAACAAAAATTGAAAATGATACAAAAATTTTTATATAACCATTAATGAATGATTTAAGTCAGTGTTTCTAACCTGTGTGTGGCAGAAATAGCTTAGTATTTTTTAGAATTTTGAATATTTTTAAAAATCCTTCTACCATATTTTGAAACCGTGCCGTTCTTTTTATTTGGAAACGAAAAGTGAAATAAAGAAGTGAATAGTGCCAAGTGATCGTTACTATGCTACATTGTGCTTATAGAACAAATTTTTAAAGATTTTCATTTAACATTTTACTGCTGCCAATTGAAGGAAGAAGGAAGTGTTCATTAAAATTGCAAAATTTTGCCAATTGTTGCAAAAGTTGTGTGCCAACTCTTTGGAGCTTCTATATACATTGCAGCTAGTATATTACTAGTTTTATAGACCAATACTAGTTTTTTATTTGCATTGATTCATACTATAAAAATAAAAAGACTACTTATTTGTAAAATTGTTCGTTTTTGTCTTGGTGAAGTTAACTTCTGTATTAATAAAATTTTTAAAAATCAACAGTAATTTAATTTAAACATTTTTATTCAAAAAATTAAGGTGCATCACAGGAATCTTATTAAATTCAGTGTGTCGCTAATGTGATGTCACGGAACAGGATTACCAAATGTCAGGATTATCGTATGTGGGGTGAAGGAAAGTGAGGCAAATAGCTGCAGTGACTTTACACTAAGTCTTACAATCTAGTGTGTCTTGTCAACTGTAGTCATTGGCCCCGGGGCAGTCTCGTGAGTCATCACCAAATGAATCCCAAGTCCGGAACAGTCTCTGGCAGGAAGGTGATGATTAGGAGTGAAGTCTGTAGGACAGTTAATGGAATCCTAGCAGTTAACTTTAGGAGGTAGAGAAAAGTCTTTTTGACTACAGTTGGAAGCCGGGAAAGTCTGGACAGTGGTTGTCACTATCAGAGACTGGGAGAAGTCTGCCTTTGTCCTTGAGATCCAGGTTTTTAAAAGATTCTCTTCCCCGGATCTCTAGCTTTTGATTGGTTGGTTTCCTGTATGGTGACAGACCATTTCGGGCTACGAAAGGTTTAATTCAACACTATGTTTTAATCCGATCAAGGGAAATTAATTGCACCTCAAAACTCCTGGTCGTATTTAATTGTTTCGAATTCTTATAAGTCTGACACACAATCTCAGCACTGCATCTCCTTTTAAGGTTATTTAAAAACTTATTTTTTTTTCTCAATAATTTTATTTAGGTTTTTCTTCCAATTTTTACCAGCATTAGAATCAAAGCCTGATTCCTTGATTTGACACTTTTATGATATTTTTAACATGTGAACTCGAATATCGCATGGGCCTCACACTAATCTAACAAGTTGGGAAACTAAAAAGGAGTCAGAGTTGGCAGATTTTTGAAGACTCCCACTAAAACACCAAAACTCCACGACTCTGACTCCACAGTCCTGGTAAAGTCTTCCTGGGAGGAATCCCACCTTCAAATATTTCCAGGTGTAGCATTGCCTTCTCCCATAAATCTATCCATTCTGAGATAGAACTGCTTTCTTTATTTGACATCATGGAAAGCATCATCTGAAAACACTGAAAATTTTTTCACAGTGTGTAGTGCTGAATAGTAGAAATTTCCATGTCCAGTGGTTGAGATAATTCAGATAGCAGATTTCTCAACAATGTGTGGTCCATGGATCCCTGTGGGTCTAGGCAAATATATTGACAGCAAACTATGCAAATTAGGTAAATGGCACATTAAAATTTATTAAACGGGTCTACCAGAAAGTGAAGTTTGAGAAACCCTATGAGTATTTTGTACTTAAAGATATGTAGTTCTTCCAATTTTTCAAAAACTGCAAGTTTTTCTTTTACAATTTAAATAAAGATGCACTGTTGATAATAAGAATATTAAAATTATTACAGTGAAATATTGACTTAATGCGTGGGGTATGTGTATATAATAGAAATGTAAAGAATGCATGTATGTAATAGAAATGTAAAGAAAAATAAACATTGATGAATAGCACATTCATCAATTTTTATTTTTTGAATCTATACCTAAAGACCAAGTTCATAAACAGTTCTTTAAACTTTGCAAACCATATCAAAGAGTTAATTTTAATTTTTACATTTTTTTACAATTGTAAATTTAATAAGTAAGTCTTAATGCTATGTTTGCTTCTCTGTACAAATTTTTATCAATTGTAAAATATCTCTTCTATTTATAATTTTATCTTTCAAGTGGCTCCGCTTAAGCAGTTTTGACACCAAAGAGAGATATTGGATCCTCTCTGGTATCAAAATTTCTTGCAGAGATGAACCTTGACACTAAAATATTTGAATATGATCGGTGGGTCACATCTGGTGGTCCTTTACGTGACAGATTTGGACAATTGGACATTGAAAAAGGGAGATGATGTGATTTGATATGGTCTGTGCTAAGGAGTGTAAATCTTTTCTCGTGGCTAGTGATACAATGTGGGTGATCTGCAACTTAAGGGTGGTCCTCGGACTCACTACCATCAGCCCTCCCCGTCCTTCCCCTTTCTTGTACAGGACAATAGTCTCCTCTAGATCTTCTGTAACAAGACTTATTTATTAAATTTATTTATAAATTGTAATCACTTTGTGTATTTTTTTATTTTGTTTATACAATTATTACATATATTTACTTCTTTTACTGATAGTGCAGATTAATTTTAAAAACTAATACTGATTGTTCATGGGCAACCTGTTGCCTGCATTAATATTTTTTGCAGCCCAAATTGCATAAAATATGTATAAATATAGCAATTTCTCAGCTTAAGGAAGTATGCAACAAAAATTCAAACATTATTTTCTACAACTTACATATGTGAATAGTTTTTCCTGCAATGAATTTGTAAAAATTAGAAGAAGAAACTGGCTAACAAACTCACATCAAAACTAATTTAAAACTAGCAGTGACTAATATCTAACCAAATATTTCCAATATATTATGTTTACATCAGTTCCAGAAACTAAATTAGGTATACCTATTCTAATTTATAATTATATATGAATAAATAATTGTGATTTATTGGCATTTCCCCCCCCTTTTATCTTGTATGTGGCCCACATCAGTTCAAAAGTTTTGAAATGTGGCCTTAACATAGAAAAGGGTTGCCCGTCCCTGGTTTATATGAAAAATTATAAAATGGCAACAGGGAGGAGGGAATTACAAAATGCTAAGGGATCAAATTAAGTCCCAAATATACCACAATATCATTTGTTATTTGTAAATTTTAACACAGCTGTATTAATTATGCAGTATTATGAATTTTAGAGAAAAATCTATAATATTCTTAATAATCTAACGTTAATTAAAATTTTTTTGAAATATTTTAACTTGCTACAAATCTCTCACAATTACCATTTACACCCTCAGTTAGAGGGCAGATGTTAATGAACTGATTAAAAAAAAATACAAAAAATGATAAATAATACGGTTTAAATTATAATTATCATTTTTTATTTTAATAATTTTGATTGTGTAACAAAACAATTTCTGAATTTTTTCCCAGTTTATTAATATTTTATAAAGTTCAGGAAATTTATTAAAAGATAAATTAAATAAATATATACTTTTGTACATGGATTATACAGGATTTGTTAGTGAATAATAAATAATGGTTTAATATTTTTTTTTCAAAGCCACATTAATTTATAACCATAAATCAATGTGGCTTTGAATGACATGTTCTGTATTATCACTAATTTTAATTATTAAAATCGTCAACTTATCCCTCTTAAAACATGTTTTTAAAAATTGTTTTACATCTTTGCAACATTTTGTCGGGAATTTAAAAATAAAGGGGATTAATAATAGGATAAATTGTTTTAATTTAATAAACATTTTATTTTTAATTTTAATTATTCAGCAATTATAAAAATTATGTAACTGCTAATTAGAAAAAATAACTAATTAAAAAGCCAAAGAAGCAATAGTGTGAGAATCTGGAAATTCAGGAGAGGGTCATTTTGAAAATTAACAAAGTAGAGAAAAAGAATTACAAAATTAAGAGAAAATAATATTTTTAAACTTTAACAAATTTTACAAAAAAACGGATGAAACTTTCGATTTTGAAAGGAAGTTTATTTCCTTTCCCACGCCGACTCATGATGAGTCGCATGAGTTTTGCACACATTACTGGAGAGCAAATAAAAGGGATGTTTTCCCGCCATTCTGGGCAGTCCGTCGAAAAGAGCTCACCATAAGATAAAGGCAGTCGTCATACAAAGTGTACGTCATACAAGTCCGTTATACGAATCAGTTAAATGAAAGTTATAAATATATAGCAATAAATGAAGTATATGACAAGATTGTTAAAAAAGAAGTTATTTAAAGGACTTTCCAAAGAAACTGTTAGAAGAAAAATACTCAGAATTGAAGAAGACCCTCATTCAGAGAAATATTCAAAAGACCTGATGAAGGTAATATGATCAGAGATAGATTGATGTGAACTCTCTCTCACGTATCAGGTTTAGAATAAGATTAGTTTAAGTTAGTAGAGTAGTTTAAATTTAGGTTCATTCTTTTGTATACTTTTATATTTCGATTTATTAAATGCTTTGTTTATCATTATAAAAATGGTTTGGTTAATATTGGTTATTCATACTCATTCGTATTTAAACTTCCTTCGTTCCTCTTACTCACAAGTTAGGGATAATGCATGTTAATCCGCATGTAAAATAACTGATTAACTGGTGTCAAGGATCCTGACGTGATCTAGAAATAACCCTCTAGATCTTTTAAAACTTTAAGTTAAAGCCCTCCTAGAAAAAGTTTAGTGAGCCAATCTTGCGATTTTGTGCCCGTAAGTGATATAGGTAGCACACCTATACCCTCTATACCCTTGGCTACTCACAATAGTATATTTGTGTAGTAAACCAAATGCTGTTTTATTTTGTCAATGTGCTGTACTATAAGGGATGTGAGGAAATTTTGTACAAAGTTGATCAGGGAAAGTCATGGAATTTAAAACAAAAATTTGAGTAGGAACCCTGTACATTCTAATTCTTGTTATTATTATTTTTGATCTAGATAAACTAGAAAAAATTCTATCAAGTAAAATATCATTATATACTCAAATATAATATCCATTAATTTAATACCAGTAATAATTGGTGCTGCTTTGAACTTCTGTAATTCTTCATTCGAGGCATCTTCAAACTCTTGTGCAGTTTGTTTTGTTGCAGCATCTAGATCAATATCATCTTCACTTTTTTTTATTTTTTCTGCATATTTTCTGAAATTAAGCAGTTAAATAGTCTGTCATAAAATATTATTAAAGAAACACACTAAACTTTAATATCATAGATATTTAACTTACACATCTTCAATATGCCTTAATTCATGTTCACTGAGCAAACTATTTTCATGTTCAATTTTCTGAATTAAATTAGAAAAAGATGCTTCAGTTGGAGTCATTTCTTGTGATACAACTGGCTTTCGTTCTAAGCAAATGGCACTCATAATATGCCATTGATGATGTGATGCGGGTGGTGTCTGCACCCTTGGACTTGCAGCAGTACATGCTATAAATAAAAAAATATATATATTTAAAACATGCTATCAGAAATGATAAAATGAAATGCAATCAATTCTGACATAATCAATTTTAAGACTCAAAATTTTCCAGATGTTTAACTGCCAGAAGTCAAGTGTAATAACAATTTAAGATACAACTAATGTAAATTAATATTTAAACCAAAATTACATTTAACAATCATTATGAACTATAAAATTTCAACTGAAATAGAATCTTCAATGTTAACAAGTTTATCTCTCCAATGACTTTAACAAATATACTCTGCTTTCTTGGAGACAAAAAAAAATGGAGAAGTGTATATATAAAATCTTCAAACAAGAGTGAAAATGAATAAATAATACTGAATCTATGTAGTTTAGCTACTGATTAATGATATTTTACTGATTTTCCTAATGTTAATCCTATAATACAGTGATTAATCTGATCCACAGACTCATATTAGTCTTCAGACTTTCTCAGGTTTGCGTGAATGCTAGAATTTTATTTGCCAATTTTATGCTCTCATTGCATTGTTAGTGTATTGGGATTAGTAAACATTCAAGCAACACAAGATTATGAGGTCAATTTTTTAAAGTGTATGCTGAGAATGGTGTTTTTTAATGCAGATAGGGCAGAATTATTCTACAATGCAACTCCAATCAAGACATGAGGACAGTCATGAATGTATTGATAAACTTTAGAATTGGCGCTGAAAAAATACTAATAGTCTACTGATGACATATGAAGTGTGTTTATGAAGTAATTTTGCACCCATCACATCAAGTATGAGAAAAACTATTTGGTTAAAAATTTTGAATATGTTCTGGCAAACATATGTTAAAAATTTTAATGGAACTACACTCCAGAAATACATGCTTTTTGTATACATAAAACTCTCATAAAGTTTATCAGCTGGGCAGGGCATCAGGCAAAAACGGCCTGGGGAAAACACTGGAACATCCCCATTGCTTTGCGGAATTTTCCATTTGTGACACATCATGTCAGCATTCAAATTAATTTTCAGATTTTAGATAAAGGATTATCAACATGTATTTAATGTAATACATGTTGAGAATCCTTTTATATAATATAAAATATAGAAAATATTTAGTTTTGCCATTCACATTTTGAATTGAATAAGTTTTACTATATGTTAAATATAGAAAAACCAGAGCTTCGTAAATAGTAGACTTTAATGATTAATTTAATGTGCGATAACATCCGATTAATTAATTAAAGAATTCATTAATCAGCCATTTATTTTTTGTTTTAACTTATACATAATATTGAATAATAAGTTCTATTCAATATCTAATTAGTCATTAGTTTTGTGTATCTATTAAAAATAATATTAGCAAGATTCTTAACTTCATTTTATATAATCATGAGCTAAACCTGGATTGTAAAATATTCTGAAAACATTTCTTGCCTATTAAAAAGTTTTTGGCTTAATTGTAGTTTTATTCCATTACAACTCTAAGATATCGTGTCAAGTTTTAAATATTTTTATTTTATTAAAAGACTTTTTTGACAAATTTTGAACACATTCAATAAGAATTTATACTCTATCTATGTTGGCATCTACCATAAACAAACACCTCATAGGTTGCAAAGGATGTTCAAGATTCCTTTTTTGTGTGTAGATCTAATAAAATGCTATATAATGTATACAGTGCGGCAATTAAATTCCGGGACTGAAGCTATATCTCAGCAACCAGTACCGACATCTGTTTAAATTTTATGTCAAATGAAGTTTGAACAGATGTCACTACTAACCTAAAACTTTTATTTAAATCGGTTGACATTTATCATTGTTTTTGATATTTTGTTTATCAGTTTATTTTGTTACATGTCGGCAAACAATAATGGAACAACGTGCTGTTATTAAATTTCACGCTAAACTTGGCACAAGTGCCACAGAAACGTTCAAAATGATGCAGAAAGTGTATGGAAGTGAGTGTTTATCATCACCTCAAGCCAAGAAAACACAAAAAGTTCCATCAAAAATCAAGACAATGTTCATTGTTTTCTTCGATAGCAAAGGCATCATCCACTGTGAGTTCGTCCCACAGGGTCAAACAGTTACTGCTGCTTTCTACTTGGGAGTTTTACAACGATTAATGGGAAGAATTCGTCGAATTCGACCAGAATATCGCAATTCTGATGACTGGTGTTTGTTACACGATAATGCACCGAGTCACACATCATTGATTGTTCGTCAATTTTTGGCACGAAATCAAGTCTGTGTGTTGAATCATTCGCCGTATTCCCCCGATTTAGCACCATGTGACTTCTCTTTATTTCCAAAAATGAAAATGAAGTTGAAAGGATGCATTTTTAATGATATTGAAACCATCCAAAGAGAGTCTACGCGCATATTAGAGGCAATACCGAAAATTGAGTTTGAGCAGGCATTTGAATCACTATTGAATCGCTGTAAAAAGTGTATTGAAGCAGGAGGAGAGTATTTTGAATAATTTAATAAAAAGATTTGAATAAAATTGTTTTGTTTCATTTTTATAGATCCA
>NW_019388358.1:301391-310838 GCF_000671375.1 Centruroides sculpturatus
CAAAAAATATCTCTATATATGCATTTGTGAACTGTTATTTACGATATTTGTAATAATTTTTGTTTAATCACTTTATTTCAACTTTTTTTTTTGCTAATTATGTATTTGCTCGAACTTCGTTAAAACCTTAACTGTACCCCGAACAACAACCAAAGTTGTAGGAAGAAATTCGCCTATTTTACCGATCTAGGTATCCCCCTTTTCCAAATTTTAATATTGACTCAAGATAATTTAAAAAGACAAATTACAATAAAACAGTTTATTATCCAACTATCAGAAATTTCACAACGTGCCAAGGAAGAGAGGAAGGAGCAATTAAATAATTAAAATTATAAAGGATTAAAAAATATATATATAAAAATGGGGAATATCGCACTTCTGACAATCGCTGCAAGTGTATGGGCTAAATTTGGATAATCCGTGCTTCTTGCATGGACAACTGTATGTGGCCGGCTCACGCGTCAGAAAACCTTCCGATTTATTCGTGTACACACTAGATGGAAAAACAAAAAATATCGTGTATCCACAAACACCCCAATAAATAAATAGAACTGAAACGACACTTTGAAATGTTTTTCCGATGAAAATGAATAATAATAATAAGTTTCAATGAAAATGATAAAATGTGAATTGAATTTTATCATAACAAGTTTGCTTGAATTTCCTTTCTTCTGAGATCGCTGTAATGCACAACGGGTAAGCTAGTTTAAAATAAAAATTACTTATAAAGACATATTGGATTTATTTTTGATGGTAAGTTAGATATTTGTTCCTGATAAAGATCAATTTTTAAAATCGCAAACTTGAACTTGTTTGTATTTTGTATCAAGTTGATATCAAGATAATACCACAAGTCATTGTGTGTCAAAACAGATAAGGAATAAAAATTAATAACAAAGCTGTTCTTAATTTGCACTAAATCTGATTAAGCTTTGTTCCTGTAGTATTTAATCTTTCAAATTCAATTTTCTTGTTATTTTTTGAAAATTAAACTCTATGTTTTTCAAATAGTATAACTATATATAATTAAATATCCTCAATATCTCAGATATTCTAATTTCAACACATCAAAATTCGGAATCTATTATATTACAAATTAACATTTAAATTGCATTTAATTAAAAAAAAAACTTTTAATAACTCCATATAATGTTATTATTAGTTATTATTAAAATCATTACTTTTATTGTTGTTTTCCCAATAAATATTATAGTATTGTAGTTTTTAATCTGTATTAATTTTTATTTCTTAAAATTTTCAGAAGTAATGCTAATCTGGAGTTTCTATCTAAATTGTCTATATTAATTATTTTTCTTCTATGTAAATGACCACTTACAATGCTGTTAAAATTAAGATTCAAAGAAAAAAGACATTTAAGTAGTGAGAAATATTTGGATCTATTTTTTGGTCTAATTTATAAACCATCCATTCTACATAAATGTAAAATGTAAAAATGTTTATATTAAAAAATAATTTGCCGAGAATAATTCTCGGCAAATTATTTTTTAATATAAACATTTACCCTTCATTATTAAAATGTATTTTCTACCACCATCAAATATTTATGAGTTAACTTTCTATGTATATTCAAAACTGAATTCGACTAAAATCTTTGAAAGGATATACTTATTTATATGTATCATTTGCATGAATTTGTGATTAATTAATTCACTTGCTGTTACTATAAATACTGTAATAAAAAACATTCATCGATTGAGATTTTAAGATAATTTCCTCACATTAGTATTAAGATTACATTTTCTCCTCTAAATCTCAATCTAGCTAACAAGTAACTCATCCATGTGTAAGAATGAAAAATTATTTACTATGGTAAAATAAATTATAAAGAACAAATCACTGGTTCATGGATTTTCAGTTTTGTCAACAAGATCAAAAATAAAATAATGATGCAACATTCTTCTAGTGAAAAAGATTTATAACATACCTACATAAATTTTATGCTGCTATATGATATTCATTAATGCAAATACATGCATAACCTTATTATAATAAAACTCTAGAAATTTTACTGTATAAAGATGTTTATAAGAATACTTCATCTTCATCCTCAATCTTTCAAATTTAAAAGCAAAAAAGTTGGAATTTGATGAATCGAAGCTAAAAAGAGTGCATACATCTTTTAAAATATTTTTCTGCAATAAAATTCCTGAACTTCTCTATCATAAAGCAACTTTCATATTTGTTTAAATTTATAATTTAGAAGTTTTTCAAATACATATGATTTGATGTCACATACAGAGATTTCTTAAACTATTCTTAAACAAATACAGCATGTTAAGGCTTCATATCTGGTCCACAACCTTGATGATTTCTTTTCTAAAAATCAATGTTTCTAATATCTTGCGGGGATTAAAACAGAAAAATTCAAACTTCTGTTTATGCAAGTCATAAAGGCCTGGCAACAAAAGGACATTTGTTAGAGCCTGTTTTTAGTTTACAGTATGTTTTGGTTTACTGAATAATAATCAATATGGCCCATGTCTGATATACATCTATTTGATTGGCTCTTTCTGTGTTTGAAGATCTAGCAATGTCATATTCAAATATATCCAATATGTTGGCAAAACTCAAGACATTTTTCTGATTTTCTTTTGCTTCCTATGTGAATGGGTGCTCACCAATGGCCGGGCAGATGACACCACTAAACACTGGTAGTTAATCATGGTACTAACCATGTACAATTTTCCAGGTTTTCTTTACATTTCCAAAGTCTAAATATAGGCTAGTTCTCCCAGTTAGCATCACCCATGTGTTGCATTTCTGTAATCAATTAATACCAAACCAACTTATGTAAATGGGATATCTGTGTAAGATCTTATCACAAAGACTGGCCAAGCATCATACACACCTGGTGTGAAAATGTCATCTAGCAACTTGCTGATCCAAGTAATACACTTCTATTGTTGCATATTAAGTTGGGCCTTATTAAAAATTTTGCCAAGGTAGTAGACAAAGAGGGACTAGTATTTACAATCCTGTGACATATTTCCAAAGCTTAATCTGCAGAAGATAAAGGAAGGCAAGCTTGTTGAACCACAAGTGCAACAAGCTTTAAATGACCTACTCAATCCAGATGAGGAAAGATCATGAAATGTGTTCTGACAAATTGGTTACAGTTTTTTTTTAGGAAATGTGAGAAAAGACAATTACACACAGCTTGTGAAGGAATTTCTGGTACCATTTGAGTAAGCTAATTGCAATATGTCACTGAAAGTGCACATCCTCCATTCTCATTTGGATGACTTTCCCCAAATTGTAGTAAAGTAAGTGCTGTAAGTGATGGGCATGGCAAGCACTACCACCAACAAATTTTCAAGTATGGAAGAGAGATACAAAAACAAGTAAAGTGTGGCAATCTTAGCTGAATTTTGTCAAAATCAAGCATGAAACCCCTGAAGTTTGATACAAATGGCATGTGAAGAAGCACCAGATTTAACAAATATGTAATTGTTAATTTTGTCTTAGCATATACAATATTAGAATTATAAAAGTTTATTACTTATATATTATATATTTATATACACTGAACCTTCCATAACTGCAAAAATTGTAGATATAGATTGTAAACTAAAACTTGAATTTTCTTATATTTAAATATTCTGTGTTTTTTCTATGTATTTCTCTTTCGGGTCACTAAATGATAGCAATTTGTAAATGACAGAAGAAAGAAAATGTTACCCTGTTGCTGACATGTAACTTTAGTACGTAGTTAGGCCTATGATGGTTGTATCTGTATTGAGTCTGTACAACTGTGTTCTGTTATTATTTCCTGTACAATACAGTATAACAGCTATTTACACAGCATTAACATTGTATTAAGTATTATATAGAGATTACTTAAAGTATACTGGAAGATGCAAATAAGTTATATTCAAGTACTGTGCTATTTTATGTACCAGGACTTAATCAGGAGCTTTGCACATTTGACTCAACGGTGACAAAATGACATTTCTAAATAGACCATTGAGACTAGTGACACAATGCTGTTTCAGTGTTGAGCTCAACGGTCTCAACATTACACTGAATAAAATTACAGACAGCATGGCATACCTGTCTGGCCAGTCACAGTAATGCTTGAAGTGTCCTCCATGAGTCTCTTTGCAAGCACAAACACATCTTTTCATGGATTGACGCACTCTTTCAAATGTCCCAGCTTGTAACCAAACATCATTACAGAAATCACATATTGTTCTAGAATAGGGACAACTTGTGGCCATCCCCGTTCTAAAACTATTTTTGGTTGACGGTAGAAAGCCCAAAATATAGAACGTAATTTTAATAGAATATTAAATCCATATTTTTCACTGAGAAATCTCTTTTTAACTACTTGCCACTGGTTAATAACTTGCAATAAGATAATACATGGCATTGCCAACTTCTGTCAATTATCTTTGTCCTACTATAAAGAACAGAGATCCACACCTCTAATAGATCTAGCACATCATTGAGTACCTTATTCACAATAGTCAATTACATCCAACCATCGGTCGGCAAAGACCGTTCTAGGATAAGGGTGCAACTATGCAGATGTGAGTGAATGAGAAGTGACAATGTTTCACACTCTTATTTATTACAACCACACAGATAGGAGTGAAAAACGGAGAGCATGAAACATCGTCACTTCTTCTCACTTGCTCACATCTGCATAGTCACACCCTAACTGTGCAAATGCCATCTTTATAGTGTGTTAATTATGCATTTCTGGACACATTTATAGAAGCATTTTTGTTTCCTGTCTTGGCAGTTTGTCTCTATATCTCTGTACACTTGTACAAGATAGTTACCTGTATAAGTATACAGACAACTAGTCTGGAATTACCTACATATACACAGGGTGATCGGTTAACAAACATAATCCGTTCCAAGACTTTGTTCACTATCCGAATTGTTCATTAATCGATTATCAATTTACCATAGATTTTTATGCAAATTTGATTAATTCATTCTGGAAACCCCAAAAANTATACAGGATTTGTTAGTGAATAATAAATAATGGTTTAATATTTTTTTTTCAAAGCCACATTAATTTATAACCATAAATCAATGTGGCTTTGAATGACATGTTCTGTATTATCACTAATTTTAATTATTAAAATCGTCAACTTATCCCTCTTAAAACATGTTTTTAAAAATTGTTTTACATCTTTGCAACATTTTGTCGGGAATTTAAAAATAAAGGGGATTAATAATAGGATAAATTGTTTTAATTTAATAAACATTTTATTTTTAATTTTAATTATTCAGCAATTATAAAAATTATGTAACTGCTAATTAGAAAAAATAACTAATTAAAAAGCCAAAGAAGCAATAGTGTGAGAATCTGGAAATTCAGGAGAGGGTCATTTTGAAAATTAACAAAGTAGAGAAAAAGAATTACAAAATTAAGAGAAAATAATATTTTTAAACTTTAACAAATTTTACAAAAAAACGGATGAAACTTTCGATTTTGAAAGGAAGTTTATTTCCTTTCCCACGCCGACTCATGATGAGTCGCATGAGTTTTGCACACATTACTGGAGAGCAAATAAAAGGGATGTTTTCCCGCCATTCTGGGCAGTCCGTCGAAAAGAGCTCACCATAAGATAAAGGCAGTCGTCATACAAAGTGTACGTCATACAAGTCCGTTATACGAATCAGTTAAATGAAAGTTATAAATATATAGCAATAAATGAAGTATATGACAAGATTGTTAAAAAAGAAGTTATTTAAAGGACTTTCCAAAGAAACTGTTAGAAGAAAAATACTCAGAATTGAAGAAGACCCTCATTCAGAGAAATATTCAAAAGACCTGATGAAGGTAATATGATCAGAGATAGATTGATGTGAACTCTCTCTCACGTATCAGGTTTAGAATAAGATTAGTTTAAGTTAGTAGAGTAGTTTAAATTTAGGTTCATTCTTTTGTATACTTTTATATTTCGATTTATTAAATGCTTTGTTTATCATTATAAAAATGGTTTGGTTAATATTGGTTATTCATACTCATTCGTATTTAAACTTCCTTCGTTCCTCTTACTCACAAGTTAGGGATAATGCATGTTAATCCGCATGTAAAATAACTGATTAACTGGTGTCAAGGATCCTGACGTGATCTAGAAATAACCCTCTAGATCTTTTAAAACTTTAAGTTAAAGCCCTCCTAGAAAAAGTTTAGTGAGCCAATCTTGCGATTTTGTGCCCGTAAGTGATATAGGTAGCACACCTATACCCTCTATACCCTTGGCTACTCACAATAGTATATTTGTGTAGTAAACCAAATGCTGTTTTATTTTGTCAATGTGCTGTACTATAAGGGATGTGAGGAAATTTTGTACAAAGTTGATCAGGGAAAGTCATGGAATTTAAAACAAAAATTTGAGTAGGAACCCTGTACATTCTAATTCTTGTTATTATTATTTTTGATCTAGATAAACTAGAAAAAATTCTATCAAGTAAAATATCATTATATACTCAAATATAATATCCATTAATTTAATACCAGTAATAATTGGTGCTGCTTTGAACTTCTGTAATTCTTCATTCGAGGCATCTTCAAACTCTTGTGCAGTTTGTTTTGTTGCAGCATCTAGATCAATATCATCTTCACTTTTTTTTATTTTTTCTGCATATTTTCTGAAATTAAGCAGTTAAATAGTCTGTCATAAAATATTATTAAAGAAACACACTAAACTTTAATATCATAGATATTTAACTTACACATCTTCAATATGCCTTAATTCATGTTCACTGAGCAAACTATTTTCATGTTCAATTTTCTGAATTAAATTAGAAAAAGATGCTTCAGTTGGAGTCATTTCTTGTGATACAACTGGCTTTCGTTCTAAGCAAATGGCACTCATAATATGCCATTGATGATGTGATGCGGGTGGTGTCTGCACCCTTGGACTTGCAGCAGTACATGCTATAAATAAAAAAATATATATATTTAAAACATGCTATCAGAAATGATAAAATGAAATGCAATCAATTCTGACATAATCAATTTTAAGACTCAAAATTTTCCAGATGTTTAACTGCCAGAAGTCAAGTGTAATAACAATTTAAGATACAACTAATGTAAATTAATATTTAAACCAAAATTACATTTAACAATCATTATGAACTATAAAATTTCAACTGAAATAGAATCTTCAATGTTAACAAGTTTATCTCTCCAATGACTTTAACAAATATACTCTGCTTTCTTGGAGACAAAAAAAATGGAGAAGTGTATATATAAAATCTTCAAACAAGAGTGAAAATGAATAAATAATACTGAATCTATGTAGTTTAGCTACTGATTAATGATATTTTACTGATTTTCCTAATGTTAATCCTATAATACAGTGATTAATCTGATCCACAGACTCATATTAGTCTTCAGACTTTCTCAGGTTTGCGTGAATGCTAGAATTTTATTTGCCAATTTTATGCTCTCATTGCATTGTTAGTGTATTGGGATTAGTAAACATTCAAGCAACACAAGATTATGAGGTCAATTTTTTAAAGTGTATGCTGAGAATGGTGTTTTTTAATGCAGATAGGGCAGAATTATTCTACAATGCAACTCCAATCAAGACATGAGGACAGTCATGAATGTATTGATAAACTTTAGAATTGGCGCTGAAAAAATACTAATAGTCTACTGATGACATATGAAGTGTGTTTGAGTAATTATGTAATTTTGCACCCATCACATCAAGTATGAGAAAAACTATTTGGTTAAAAATTTTGAATATGTTCTGGCAAACATATGTTAAAAATTTTAATGGAACTACACTCCAGAAATACATGCTTTTTGTATACATAAAACTCTCATAAAGTTTATCAGCTGGGCAGGGCATCAGGCAAAAACGGCCTGGGGAAAACACTGGAACATCCCCATTGCTTTGCGGAATTTTCCATTTGTGACACATCATGTCAGCATTCAAATTAATTTTCAGATTTTAGATAAAGGATTATCAACATGTATTTAATGTAATACATGTTGAGAATCCTTTTATATAATATAAAATATAGAAAATATTTAGTTTTGCCATTCACATTTTGAATTGAATAAGTTTTACTATATGTTAAATATAGAAAAACCAGAGCTTCGTAAATAGTAGACTTTAATGATTAATTTAATGTGCGATAACATCCGATTAATTAATTAAAGAATTCATTAATCAGCCATTTATTTTTTGTTTTAACTTATACATAATATTGAATAATAAGTTCTATTCAATATCTAATTAGTCATTAGTTTTGTGTATCTATTAAAAATAATATTAGCAAGATTCTTAACTTCATTTTATATAATCATGAGCTAAACCTGGATTGTAAAATATTCTGAAAACATTTCTTGCCTATTAAAAAGTTTTTGGCTTAATTGTAGTTTTATTCCATTACAACTCTAAGATATCGTGTCAAGTTTTAAATATTTTTATTTTATTAAAAGACTTTTTTGACAAATTTTGAACACATTCAATAAGAATTTATACTCTATCTATGTTGGCATCTACCATAAACAAACACCTCATAGGTTGCAAAGGATGTTCAAGATTCCTTTTTTGTGTGTAGATCTAATAAAATGCTATATAATGTATACAGTGCGGCAATTAAATTCCGGGACTGAAGCTATATCTCAGCAACCAGTACCGACATCTGTTTAAATTTTATGTCAAATGAAGTTTGAACAGATGTCACTACTAACCTAAAACTTTTATTTAAATCGGTTGACATTTATCATTGTTTTTGATATTTTGTTTATCAGTTTATTTTGTTACATGTCGGCAAACAATAATGGAACAACGTGCTGTTATTAAATTTCACGCTAAACTTGGCACAAGTGCCACAGAAACGTTCAAAATGATGCAGAAAGTGTATGGAAGTGAGTGTTTATCATCACCTCAAGCCAAGAAAACACAAAAAGTTCCATCAAAAATCAAGACAATGTTCATTGTTTTCTTCGATAGCAAAGGCATCATCCACTGTGAGTTCGTCCCACAGGGTCAAACAGTTACTGCTGCTTTCTACTTGGGAGTTTTACAACGATTAATGGGAAGAATTCGTCGAATTCGACCAGAATATCGCAATTCTGATGACTGGTGTTTGTTACACGATAATGCACCGAGTCACACATCATTGATTGTTCGTCAATTTTTGGCACGAAATCAAGTCTGTGTGTTGAATCATTCGCCGTATTCCCCCGATTTAGCACCATGTGACTTCTCTTTATTTCCAAAAATGAAAATGAAGTTGAAAGGATGCATTTTTAATGATATTGAAACCATCCAAAGAGAGTCTACGCGCATATTAGAGGCAATACCGAAAATTGAGTTTGAGCAGGCATTTGAATCACTATTGAATCGCTGTAAAAAGTGTATTGAAGCAGGAGGAGAGTATTTTGAATAATTTAATAAAAAGATTTGAATAAAATTGTTTTGTTTCATTTTTATAGATCCA
>NW_019388358.1:315730-317071 GCF_000671375.1 Centruroides sculpturatus
TTTTTTTTTTTTTTTTTTTTCTTCCTAACAATTCGTTTTCTATTAATAATATTTTAAAATATTATAATTTGTAAAAATTATTATTAGTACTATAAAACATTAAATTTTATAATTGATTTAAATTCTGATACACTGCGCCTCTACTTTAAAAAATTTTATTTTATTTTTTCTTTTAATGAAATTTAATACGCTTTTGTATTATACTATGGCAATTAAAAGTTATTTAAATTAAATAATAATTTATAATATAATCGCATTTATTGAATTATAATTGTTTTAATATAATGGCGGAATAAGTCACGTGCTTCTTCACGTGTGGCAACGTTCGTGGTTTCTCTTTCCTCGTGTAGTAGCGCGTGTTAACATGTATTGATATTTTTCCTCCATTCGGAATAGGAAGAAGATAAACGAGAAAAATACGCTAAAAATGATCATCGAATAAAACTTTTACCTATAATTACATTTGATACCTTGTGATTGATTCTTTTACTAAATTTTTACAAGGTTTCATGTGTCTAATACGTAAATAAAGGCAATTTCCCATAGAAATCCTCCCGGGAGGAAACCCCTCGACTGATCCCCACGTTGCCTTTTCTTATACCCAGAGCCGGACTTTCACATAAGCTAAATAAAACGCATCTTAGCGCCTCACGCTGCGAGTCTATAGCTTAGTGTTTCACATTTTTACATTATTATTTAGTGAAAGGGAATGGCCCGTTTACATTACGATGGCAAGTTTAAGTCCATCCCAACTTATACCGTACTAAATTACATTTAAACAAATCTCGAGTCTCTATAATTAAAACAATTCATAGAACTTACCAACTGTATCTTTAAATGAGATCCTTCGATCAAAGTTTTATCAATTTTGTAATTGAATCTCTGCGAAATGTCTGTACTTATATATAAATCGCTACCTGAAAAAAAACCTTGAAACTTCAATGAAATTCAATATGGTATGTAAAATGTCACAGCCAATTAATGAACCTTAAATAAAATCCTTTTGTTTTAAAAGATTTTTTCCTTGAAAATGAAGCATTCGATACGGAAGTTGATCCATAACATTTTTTTTTCGCTGAATATTTTGCATTTTTTTTTTTTCTCAATGCTTTTAATAAGAAAAAAAACCCCGTTAAGTAATCGCTGTTGCATACAGCTTGCATTTTATGTATATAAGAACTAGATTTCACCAGATTTTTATCGGTAATTTATTTTAATTATTAAATCTTATCAATAAAAGAAAGAAAAAAAAAAAAAACCACATATCTTCCATCAGTTCTAATTCAGATTATAGATAATAAATTTAAATTTAGATCTGATTATCGTAAAGTTATTTATATT
>NW_019388359.1:0-10044 GCF_000671375.1 Centruroides sculpturatus
AGAAGCAAGAAGAACGAACGTATACCCCAGAATAGATTTGAACCTTGGGGTACTGACTCATCACATTGAACTTGTACCTGGCTAAGATTCCCGTTAGCCGTAACAATTACATCTTTCTTATTTTAAAATATTATCAGTAGAAGTTAGTGAAGATCTACTAAGATGCTCCCGTTGACTACAGCGTCAGTGAAGATCCTTATGAATACCTGACTTGAGAAAAGTTCTTAAGTTGGTTCATAGAAAAGCACACCTCCACACTCAAATTATACATTATTTACAGTTTATTTACAAATCAAAATGTATATTACATGAGTTAGAAACATTGTATATGCAAGATGATGACACGTAGTACATTAAACAACAGGTTGCCCTCTTCTGGGATTACTAACTTTTAAGTTCTGGGGAGGCCTAGTTGCCTGATGGGAGTTGGCTCAACTGCACGGTCTGTCCAGCCTCTGCACTTACCCATCCCCGAGATCTTTACAAGAAAACACTCTCTATGCTCAGTAGGCTTCCCAAGTACCTGAGACTACCGTGTACCAAATTCTTGCCCTTCTCTCTGCCTCTCTCCATCGTCCCGTTATTTAAGGGCTTGTTTGGCAGAAACTTCCGACCAATCATAATCCTTCCTTCTATCTGAAGCTTACCAACATGTTGGCAGTCCTCCGCCGAGTCAAGCTCACAATGCACCCGACCAATTAATTTTTTTTTTCTTACTTGTCTTGTTTAATTTTCTTACTTTTTTTCTTTAATAGTTTAGCATATGGTGAATGATCTTTCACCTGACCACCCATGAGGCCAATAAACAGAGCGACACTCCCTTTGTTCTCCCTCCTGTTTACAAATAAACAATGCAGTGGGGGTAATTTATAAGTCCATGTGACTTTTAACATTACTCTGTTAAGAGACAACCTTTACAAAGTTTGTTAATCTGGTACCTGTGAGACCATAATGGTGCTAGATTATTGGCAGATGTTTTTATATTTTTGCAAAATTTGATAAGTCATAAGTGATCCAAACAGGGGCACCTGTACATTGGAGCATGTGCCCCCTTTTTGTCTCAGTAGCCTTTTTCCCAATCCCCAAGAGGGACCCAAACAACAGAAAATTTGTGACTTCTAGCCTATTCTGCAAATATAAAAGAAAATAATGAATGATATTTGTCCAAAGACTGATACAACATTGTCAGATGTTGACAAAAACTCCATTCTTTGTTTTCAAGTTAGCCCCAGTGCAACCAGTATCACCTTGTGCATCACTGATCTGACCTTGAATCATAGTTTGAAGTTCCTTGTATAATGTATTATGCCTTTTTTATAGCTTGTGCCCATCCTCTTTTTCATAGTTTGCAGGCACTGCTGGATCTAAACATTGCACATTGAAGACTATTATACAGATAACAATCTGAAATTATTTGTAATATTGATATTTATGTTAAAATTTTGATGAGTAATTATTGAAAGCTGATCAGTATAATAATAATCTTAGGTTTGACTTTAAAACACTTATAATTGCTAAACATAACTGTTTGGAAACAAGTTTCAATTCAGTTTACTCCACAATAGCACAAAGTTTCTTCATAAAAATATTTTGTTTTTTATTATAATTACATTAAACACACATAAATGGTGCTTTATTTAATTTTTTTATATAACAGTCTGAATCAGATTGTGTTGCATTAGATGTATTATTTATAGTAGAAAACTAAAGATGAATGTAAATTGTTTGATACACTGAAATAGTGTGATTAATAAATATAAGTACAGTGGTGCCTCGTATAATGCACTTAATCCATTCCAGGTGCACATCCGTTAAGTGAAAAGTCTGTTATACGAAACGCATTTTACCATAGAAATACATGTTAAAACATATAATTTATTCCGCAGCACAAAATAACCATACTGTTCCATAAAAAAAATGAAAATGGAGCAGTCACCAATTATGCCGGGTAGTGAGATGTGAGGAGGTGGAGGAACACTTTCTTTACACATTCATACAGATACAGACTTTTTACATATTGCAGCAGGTCTCTTTTTATTGTTTTTTAATCGGAGTCAGAATCAGGAGAGGCTACCGGAGCTTGCAGGGTCATCTCCTCTTGTTCCATCCTTTGTTTTTTGGCAGCTTGCTTCTTGAAAAACATGTCCAAGGTGGTCTGTTTCTTTTTCTTCTTCAACACCTGTCGGAAATGACGGGCAAGGGTGTCATTGTAGAGATCATTGATCCTGTTGGCCTCAGCTCTGTTTGGATAATGAGTGTTGGTAAACTGAACCTCTCCCCATTTGACAAGGAAGTTTTTGTCAACTTTTACTCCTTCTGATGATTTCTTGCTTTGTTTCAATTGAAATCATCTTTCTGTTTTTTTAGAAGCCATGATTTGCACAACACTTGAATAAATGTAAATACCTTGCACTGAGGTGATGTACGTAATAAACAAGGGAGCAAGCCGAATCCCAACGGGAGCTCTGTACTTTAGATATACTAATAATATATTCTAATAATACTAATATATTATAAAAATAGCAGATTGTCATTGGCAACGGCAAAAGAGTGGAAACATCATTCGCACTTGTTCACAGAAAGACCGTTGTTTGCCTCATGTAATTGCTGAACGGAAAGTCTGTTGTTCGCAGCCAGTCTGTTGCTCGAGTCACGTAATGGCCAAACAGAAAGTCAGTTGTTCGCAGCGTTCGTTATTCAAGGCGTACGTTATACGAGGCACCACTGTATTTAATTGTAGGCCTATTCAAGCTTCTAAATCTTAAGATTAAAAAAGAAAAAATATTAAAACAGGAAAATCAAAATAATCAAGCAAAATATTTTCCAAAAGTTTATTAACAAATCAGACTAAATTAGTGCAAGATTTATTTATACTTGAAACAGATTTATCATTAAATTTAAACAAAGAAAATTAAATAATGAAGTAAAGTAGGTGTACAATTTAAATTATCTAACCTAATAAAAGTTTAATAATACTGTATAAGAATAGTCTACATAAACTTAATTTGATATAGATAGAATATATAGTTATACTGTAGATAGATATATTTAGTTAGATACAGAATAATACTGTACTATATTTTATATTCATACTTTATTTTATGATATAATATTATATTCAAAATAAAAATTTGAAAAATGCTTAATAAATCAATAATTAAAGCCAAACAATTGCTGCATTACATTAGGCTATATTAATGCTACTAATTACTAATTAAATGTGAAATAATTTGGCCTTGAGGTAAGCGTTAGATATTATCTCTCAATACATTTAATAATTATAATTAAATTAATATTTAATACAGTAATACCTCAACTTACGCTACCCTGACTTATGCAAACTCGGAGTTACGCAATTTTCAAATCTCGTTGATTCGTCTTTTGTTTGAGCGCCACGCAACTCTTGATTACTCACTTCCCCACACTATTGTTCAGCTTACATGTTCGGACGTGTCACGTGGAATTGTCACATAGCTACAATTTATTTTGTGTTATTTATTTCTGTGTTTGTTATATCTACGGAGACTCGAGAGACTCTATGTGGTGATTTCTTGTAATCATGAACGAATCAAAAGACGAGATAAGATTAATGAGAACATTTATTAGCTTACATACATCCGATTTGGATTTTACACAAATTGCGAAATTATACCCCAACTTACGCGGTTACTGCTCAGTCCCACCTATCGCGCAAGTTCGGGGTATCACTGTAATTAATTTAGAAGGTTTTTCTAAAAGAAAAGAATTGGCCTGACCTGAGATGTGAACCAACACCTCCCACTTGTCTTGCAGATGTTTACATTTAATTAGTAGCATTAATATAGCCCTTTAATATAGCACATTAAAAAAAAAAAATATATTAAAATAGGAAAAATCAAAATAATCATGCATCTGTTGGTTAGAATATTTATCCAAAAGTAATCTGGCAATCATTTAGCTTTAATCTGAGGCAGGTTTATAGATGTTTATATCTGTAAATCAATAACATAATATAAAATGCTTTTTATTAATTTTGTTTTCTTAAGCATAAAAAGAAAATTAATAATATAATTAATATATCTAAATATATAAAATTGCTTGTCCTGACTGACTCATTCATTCATTCACTGATTCATCATCGCCCAGAGCAAACCGCTTAACCTAANAACAATTACTATGGTTATTGAAATATTGGATGTAAATGGGGTTTGCTTGCAAAACCTCCGCTGACGAAGTCGCGGGTAACAGCTAGTATATATATATACTAAACAATAAGTAATGTATGGCATAATATCAAAATCTAACTGACACTGCAATCATGAATGATATACTAAAAATTATGTATAGGTAGGATGGATATAGATAACTTTGACATAAACATAAATGTTACATACAAATGCTATAACAAAAATGAAAAAGTTCTTAATTAATTATCAGAGAGTAATGCATTTAAATTGTTGATTAAGTATTATTTTCAGATCTTGAGTAGATTGAGCATGAATCTTTTATGTTAAGGCAAAAATTATTTTTGTGCTTATAAGTGTAAAATAATTTAGAAAAAAATCCAAACTAGACCATTGTGGATTCATTCTAACCAAATTCTAGACATTTCAGTTTAAAAATCTCTTCTATTAGGAATTACTCAGAAAGAAAACTGACTACATCTATGTAAGGCTTGCCGACTGTGTGCGATTGTTAGGACAGTCGAGGGGTTGAACAAACGTTTGAAATTAGCACTGAGACCAGCTTACCATCTTTTCCCATTTAATAAAATTTTAAATATAAACTTTTCTAAGTCTCAGCTGACCCAATTTTCAAGGAGAGAGTTCAGTAAAGTTCCAAATTCCAAAGAATGTCTTCCTCATTTTCTTGCTGGTTGTCTGTAGAATCGTTGGCTTTGGGGTACACGGTAACACTTTGCAGAGAATGTTCTTTGTAGTAGGAAAGAATCTTGAAGGATGCAAAACCTCCAGGAGAGCAATAAAAAGACTGCTATGTATCTTGGAGAAAGATGGAAAGACTGCTAGCAGCTTTTCATGGCAAAACAGAAGGTTTAAAGCAGGCCTGGCCAACCCAAATTGTTTCGTGGGCCACTTTGATCACACACATTACAGTGGGCCACAATTTAGGCAAACTGCTTTTATAAAAGTAAAACAAATACAAAATGAATAAGATTTTATTGTTATACCAAGAGTTCATACTTGCACTTGCGCATTATAACAATAACACGTGCAAATTTTCTTTTATTTAATTGTTTTGGTATACACATAACGGGAAACAAAAGTTTTAATAGATATATAATATCACTTAGTGGGCCACACAATTTTATGTGATGGGTCGCATGCAGGCTGCAGGTTGGCCAGGCCTGGTTTAAAGCAAAGAACCTTGTGTTCTTGAAATGCACATTTTTATCAGTTTTTTCCCCAATTCTGCATTGTGATTGTTCTCCCTTTGTCGCTTGGTGACAATTTGAAATCTTTTGGGTTGCAGGAAGGTCAATTTTGCAACTAAACCCAATTCCCCTTCATCTAAAATTCCTTTGACTTTGATATTCTCCTCACAATTCACACCCGTTGTTTTCTGTTTTATTGGAAAGAACTTTTATTGTTTAAGATAGACTTTAAGTCTTGCTTTGTTTAACTCTAAAAGGTGAGAGCTTAACTAACTCTTTTATGTTTCGAATGATTTCATCATTCGAAACACAAAAGTTCGATTTCCGTCTGGGACCACACATCTCTGAAGAATCTTCTTTCATTGTCCCAATCCTCACAATATAGAAATGAACAAAAAATCAGAGAGAATCTCTGACTTTAAAGAAAAACTACAGTTTTTGGAGAATTTCTTTTTTTATTTTTACATATTGTTTTATTGTAACCATAGCAACAGATTTTGAATTTTTCTATTTTGAAATGACTATTACCAGTACTATTTTGAATATGTGGTTCTTAATGTATATTTAATACTAAAAAAAAATAACTTTCATTTGTATTCTTTATAATCCATTAAACCATTTTTTATAAAACTAGTAATTTTTCTTTCTAACAGCAATTAAAAATTTATTGATTTTTCTTTCTATTGTACCATTTATCAGTTTATGTGAAGCAAACTCTCATGTAAAAGTGTGATGACTATATATATATAGATCAAATTAAAATGTACCATATAAAATTATATGTATTTATGTGTGAAATAAAAATAGATTATGTTAATATCATTTTGGTTTTTAAAGCATAAAACTTTTAAAAGTTTATTTGTGCAATCATCAATATAAGTAATAATAATTTCTGTTAAAATTTATTCTCATCAGATTACTGATATTTTAAAATCTAATAGACTTTTGTTTTCAGAGGCATATTATATTGTGAAGGAATGTTTTTATGACTGAAAAGTTTATTCTAGTGACATTGGTACATATGCCTAATTGTAAATCTTGCAAGTGTTTTCACTCAAAGTTAAAGTTTTCATTCTAATATCATTATTATAAGTGCTTTCATTTAAAAAAAATTATCTGTGAATAATGATGAATTTCAGTTGTCCTCTATATTTTCATTATTTATTTGAAAATAATAGATATCCAATAAATATATATTTTGTAAATGAAATTCACATATTATAGAATTGTAGTAGGTGTATATAAATTAATTTATATTATTATATAAGTGTAAATCTAGTGAAATAGTTAATACTGTATATTTATTCTTTTGATTTTTAAAACATATTTCTCTTTAATGAAAATAGTTTAAATTTGGATGATCAAGTAATTCTAATGGGCAGAATTTTTTTAAAGGAAATTGAAAAATGTCAGATTTAAATAATCTAGAGATAAAGAAACAATTATATTACAGTCTGACAGGTAATAAAATTTTATTTATTTCTTGTATTGTAATTCAAAAAAACCCATTGTATCTAATTATGGTGATACTGAATAATTGTTATCAAAAATTTATAAATTACTTTTTAATTTATTGACAGAAGGAGACAAATGAAGAAAATTCAATAAATGATGTCTTCATACAAAGATCATCTTGATTTCAATAATTTTGATGATGAAGAAGATTTGACAGATGATGAAGTATTCACACGAGGAGGAAAATCAATTCCTTTAGAAGAAAATGGAGTTAATAAACCTCTTATGGCTCCGAGACATAGGGGCCGAAATGATAACTTGCAGACTAAAGTACGAAAGGTACCTCCATGCCGTGTTTTGTGGGCTCCTCTTCTTTATGGACTTATTGCCTTGTCAGCAATTATTGGTGGGTGAAATGTGTAAAAACCATAACAATTATTTATAACATTTTATATATAAAAATATTATTAGTACAAAAATTTCTCAAATTGATGACAATGACATTGAAATCTAATTGCAATAAACTTATTCTTGTTCTGATCATCTAAAACCTAACCTAAATAATAATAATTAATTTTTACTCTAAAAGTAATATGACAAAATATATAAAAAGCATCCTGATGAGAATTTATTAACTGCCTTCACTTTTTTTAAAAATAAGATTTTGTGATAAGTCAAATTAAATTAATCCTAATAATTAATCTTATTAAATGTTAACAAGAATATTTACTTATTACCATTATTTTCCAGTTTATTGCCAATTAAATAACTACTTTAAAAAATTATAAAACTATTTCTTATATTTTCAGGAATTATCTGTTTAATAGTATTTCTTATCAACACTTTTATGATACCTTTGAGCTTACAAAGTAAATTAGTACTGAATCATAAAAGAAAAATGACAGTCCCTTGTACCAATATTACAATTGAAGATGTATGGGTCCACACATTTCCAATGTTAACAACAGAAACAGCAGTGCGATTAAATGATGTTAATCTGGACGATGTTCCTGATGTTATCATGGGTTTTGGAACAGGTAGAAATACTTTTTTCATACAATAATAACAATAGTAATAATAATAATATTATTCTTCTGCAGCTTATTCCAATTTATGTGGGGGGCTGCTGCATTTTGGGGCTGCTGCAATTAGGGGCTGCTGCATTTGATGACTTCTCTTCATTGTATACAATTTGTAGTCATATCCTTCCTCAATCCCTATTCCTTCATGTCCACTTTGACTATATCCATCCACCTCATCCTTAATCTTCCTCTACTTCATTTTTCTCCAATCTCCATATTCATAACTTTCTTTCCAAGGTAACTTTCATCCCTTCTCAGCCTTCCTTCTTGGGTTTTGTAGGCAGTATCAGTTAACTATGCTTTGAATGTATTTCACATTCATGGTTATTGTATACATTATGTCTATCCAAAATACATCCAATATACAGTGGAACCTCAGTATACGACCTTAATCCGTTCCAAGTGTTTGGACTTATACCGAATAGGACGTACACCAAACCAACCTTTCCCATAAGAAGTAACGTAAAAACGATTAATCTGTTCTCATGTAAAAAGATGTCTGGCTTTAAACACCTCGCTTTCCTGGCTAGTTCCTGCTTGGTTTTTCATGAGATTAGCACGTATCTTTGTAACTTTCTCGCAAATAATTGCTTCTGATACACTGTCGCCAGCACACTGTTTTTCAGTTATCCAAAGCAAAAGCAATTTCTCAACGTGATCTAAAGTCTTCGATCTCTGTTTAGAAATTGATTTAACTTCTTTCGCAATGTTAGCAGATTTAATAATGTCTTTATTTTTCACGATTGTCGATATCGTTGTTCTCAGAATACGGTATGCAACAGTTAAATCTCGAACATACATACCACCTTCATATTTCTCAACAATCTTTTTTTCAGTTCCATTGTGATTCTAGTCAATTTTTTAGTTTTCTGTTGCTTTTCATTTACCTTTTTCAATTCATGATTAATAAAAATAATAAAATTTTACTTACAAATTAAAATCAGAAGAAATTTAACAAAGTTATAAACAGTGGCACCGCGAACGTCTAGTCTGGTCTAATACACAGATAGTGCTACTTGTTCATAGATGGCGCGTATAATTGAATTAAGTCACATATTGAACAAAAGTCATATATTGAGCAAAATTTGTTTCGTCCAAACAGGACATATTCCGAATTGGACGTATTCTAAAGCAGACATATACTGAGGTACCACTGTATTACATTTCTAGAAAACACTATGCAACACTAGAGAACACCTAAGACTTCACAACCCATAAATCAAAACAAATGAAATACATATGATGTAAGGTGAGGCATTTCCAGGGAAATTCCTTAAGTCCATTCTGGTTTTGTCTTGCCATAATTAAACTCATTATTCAATAGGTTAAACAACATAAGATCAACAACAACCACAACAGACCAACACACTACATAGCTTAGTATCTTTTCTTATGTATATCCATCAACACAAACACAATTAAATCGTCTTTCAGAAATTATACTATTATTTCCACTGACATTCAAATAAAGTTTAGCCTAAACAAATGCAAAACTCTTCACATTGAAAGTATTCCTGAAGGATGAGGATTTGAACTTGGAAATGGAGATATCATTGAATCCATGGATACGACTGAGGTCTACAGATACTTAGGATTCCATGAGACCAAACTCTTAGACTGAAAATTAAACTGAAACTAATAAAAGAATATAACAGAAGATTAAACTCAATACTACAAATAGTTTGTGATTTCTGCGAGTTATATAAAGGCACACAATACAGATTAGATAACATACAACACAATTATTTATTAACTCGCTAGTTCAAATACAGGATTTCATAGGATACCAACAATTCTAGTTGTCCCTTTTTCCGAACCGAACATCTGATTAACTAAAATTATCTTACTTAATACTAGGTTCCTATTTCTACTTAAACTAATTGAATATAGCCGGCTTATTCGAAGATTTGGAAGGTGAAAGAAAAGAATAAGGAAAGAGGGTACCCAAAACTTGATGATGCAGGTTGAAATGTGTGGGTTCGTGGATGAGGCTTCTCATCGGTCAAGGGGGGGCTGATTCACTCAATTCTTGTTTCACACTGAGATATTAATCCAAAAGGGGCGATCCGTCTGGTTCCTCTCAGTCCAGTTCCTTTTTCTTTCTCTTGTTCTAAGGTCCTCTTTTTCTTCTCTCAC